>NW_006239064.1:649268-650014 GCF_000226075.1 Solanum tuberosum | reverse complement strand
TCAATTTTGGAGTCAAAACGGGAATCGTGGGACCCGCACCGAACTGTCCGAATTTGACTCCGTCAAGAGACCCTAAACAGCACTCCAAACTTGTGTTCCAAAATGGAACACAATCCGAGGCTCAAAACACAGCAAAACCAACAAGCAAGAAAACCCACTTTAATAAACTTAAAGAAACCCTACTGCAGCAGTCAAAACTCAAAATAAACGAGAATCGAAAGGTGCCCAGCACTCCTTGAACACTCTAAGATGAAGTCATGACAATTCTCAACTTGTGGGACTTCGAATCACCCAAAACCGAGCTAAAATGAGTGAGATATGACCAAAATAATAATACCAAAAACAATTGCTCGAAAAAGTCACTGCAGTCAGGTTTTATCGCGAAAATACCTCAAACGGGAACCCCAAACCACTATCCGAGCTCACCAACGCGTTGTCCTTGAAAAATCTCACAACTTTGCCTTTTGAATCGCCCAAATCGGATGAAAGATGAGAGAGTAAAGAGAGTTTGAAGTTTTGGGAATATTGCTGAAAATCTGCAATATATTGCAGATTTTCTGCAATTTTTCCAACAACTAAAAACCCCGACAGGGTACTCCGATCTCGTTCGGAACCCCGTGCACGCAAACGAGATATGCAACCATACGAAATTCGATATTCAAGACTCAACTGCGCAGTCAAAATTTCCATCAGAGGTCATTTAGATAAAAAGTGGGTCCCACTTCCAAAAGTCATTTTAAGTCAAA
>NW_006239064.1:580015-649011 GCF_000226075.1 Solanum tuberosum | reverse complement strand
CGACCATGCTACTAGCCTAAAATGACCCTTCCGGAGCTGATGGAATCGTCAGAATTGAATTTCGATGTCATCTTCTTGAACTTTTGATCGAAAATGATCATTCAAGGTCCATAAGCTCCAAAACACAAAAACTCACACCAAGACCAAACGAACGATCAGGTGACCGAACTGTCAGTCCCAGCAAGTCATAAATGACTTGGGGTCGCTACAGGAACGCTCTAAACGACACATAGAAGGCAAGACACAGAAATGACCAAGAGGGTCATTACAAAACACTAGGTGATTTCTTCCCCATAGGTTCTAGCCTTGGTGAATGGAGTTACCTGGTAGCGGTTGCTGGAGTAATCTGAAAGACAAATGCCCCATACAAAGTAGTGTGCGACACACGAAAATCTATGAAGAAGAAGATTTAATTGTGCTCAAAGTGTTACCTTTGTGAAGTTCTAAAAGTGTTTTGAGAATGTCAAAATTACTTATTTTTGGTTGGTGGCATAAGATCCATACGTTCATTTGGTGGACAAAAGATGGAAGGGACTTATATTTAGATTTATCATGATCCTCCTATCTTTAGCAAAAATATTGACTCATAAATCTCATCGTGTCAAGTCAAATCTCACACTTAGAGAACTTCGTATACAACTTATATAATTCTTTTATATATGTAGGACCTCCTCAAAAAATGTCAAACTAACACATACCAAGACCACAAAGCTTCTTTAATTTGAGATGATGCAAATCTAATCTCATCTCCTGAGCTATACTTATAACTTACATAAAAATTTATTTTCAGTTCGAGCCTTGTTATTCTTGAGGTTAACACAAGTTTTTCTACTTTATTTCTTGAAAATTAGTTTTTTTTTTTATGATTATACCAATCCAATTTAACTTTGTTCTAGTCTTGATAGACAGAGTTATCTGATATATGTTATTGGTCTCATAAAATTAGTTGATGTAAAAGAAAAGATCGATCAATTTAACCCTGTCTTAGCTTTGGTGGACAGAGTTATCTAGTACATGTTCCTGATGGAAGGTGACAAATATCCATGGAATTAGTCAAGGTGCGCAAGAAGTCAAGAACTCTTTAAAAAAAGGATTCAATTTAAATAAGGGAAAAGAGCCTGATATACCCCTCAACTTTGTCATTTGGGGCTGATATGCCCCTCGTTATGAAAGTGACTCATATATACCCTTATCGGCTCGCTATACAAACGGCTCACATATACCCCTACCGTTACAAAATGTGCTCACATATACCCTTCATTTAACGGAAGTGAAAAAATTAGTTTTAAATTTATATTTTTGACTTTTTTAAAAAAAAAATCACTTAGGGGTATATATGATTCTTCTAGCAAAGTTCTAAGGTATTATTTTAATTTTTTTCATACATTAAATTTATTTTTTGACTTTCTTTGATTATCATTATTTGAGTTTTTTATTCTTATTTTATTTTTTTCTTTCATTCCTTAGTGTAAAGAAAAAATTTAAAACTATTTTTTGTGGCTATATTATAATTTAAAACTATTTTTTTGTCCATATTGTAATTTAATTTTTGTGCTTGAAGAAAAAAATTTAGTCATCTATAATAAGATTTACAAGAATATTAGTGAAATATAAATAAATTTGACCATCAAAATAATAAATCTAAATTAGTCATTGAAACCAAAAAAATGTCAAAAAAAAATATGTTCGAGGAGGATTAAATATACCCCATATGGGATTATATATATATATTTTTAAATAATAAAAAAATTAAACTAATTTTTTTTTTCCATTTCCGTTAGAGGAAAATGGTATATGTGAGTCATTTGTATATAAGTAGAGGTATATATGAGTTACTTTTATAACGAGGGATATATTAATTCTAAATGACAAAGTTGAGGGGTATATCATACCCTTTTCCCTTTAAATAATTCTTTTGTAGGAGTTCAAAATAAAGAAAAGTTAAATATACTTAATTTTATTTTTATTTATATTTTTATTTTTATTGAACTCAAATAATTGGTGATTGGAAATTTGGAAGTTTTGATTGATTGGTCATTGGTAGATACTATTCATAATTCTCTATCCACCAAATAAAGCAAAGCATATCCCAAAAAAAAAAAATAACCAAATAAAAAAAATAAAAAATAGTAAATTATATCACAAGATGAACTCTTTTCCCCTTTCTTCTCCATTGCGGATTTGCACTTATCAACTTCATCTCCATGGAAAATAATCATCAACAACATTAATTTACACAATTCCGATCAACTTGGTGGCCGCCGGTTACAGTTTACGACGACCCCATCTCCTATTTCCACCTACCGGCCATGCCCCGTCGGAAAAATCCGGATACAAATGGATCAAGATCCGTAGTTTTTCGACAATCGGAGATTGACCCACCTCGTTATAGGGGTGTACGTAAACGGCCATGGGGTCGATTCTCTGCTGAGATAAGGGATCCGGTGAAAAAAGCTCGGAAATGGCTGGGTACATTTGATACAGCGGAGGGTGCTGCACGAGCTTATGATACTGCTGCAAGGTCCTTTCATGGAGCTAAAGCGAAAACTAATTTCCCAATATTGCCCCCTTATGGGGAGAATCAATTTGAAAATCTTCAACAATCAAGGCCGGCGTCGAGTAGTATGAGTAGTACGGTGGAATCATCGAGTGATGCGCGTGCATTGTGTAAAATTATGCAACCGCGGATTGAAATTCCTCGCCGGATTCCGATGGGGGAAGGCCATAGTGATTGTGATTCGTCGTCTTCTGTGGTGGATGGTAATTGCATTGGCGGCGGCGATGATCAGACGTCGTCGTTTTGTAAAGATCCTCTGCCGTTTGATTTGAACTTTCCACCTCCATCTGATGATTTTCATATCATTGCCCCTTTGTGTTTCTAGTTAATTTTTGATGATTATGATTGAAAAAAAGAACTTTTTTTTCTATGTTTTTCGTTTAATTCTGATTTTTTTTTCTTGTTTAAAATGTATCCATTTGCTGAATGATGATAACCAAATGTGTTTTTAAGTTATGCATAACTTTGTGTAGTTTTTTCGTTGAGGCGAAGGTCTATCGGAAACAGTCGTAGGGGTATGGTCTACATACACTTTACCCTCCTCAGGCCTTACATTGGGTGTTCGTTGTTGTTGTTGTTGCATAGATTAGTGTGCTCTGTCATGATGCAATCTGTATTAGAAAAGATTGTATCTTTACTAATGAACACGGGATCTGATTATGGAATTTTTATCTGTCTTCTGATCTGCTTCTGCTTGATGCAAATAGCAAAATGAACACTTGACCTTTTCTTTTGTACAAAGAATGTTTACATTCATAAGTAAATTATCACATAGGAGATTTTCATTTTGTGTTGTATCTCTGCATTTTCTTTGAGTATTTAGTAGTATCATGGACTATCAAATGAGTTGAAAGTCATTCATCCTCAATTTAAATAAGTGTTGTCAAAGGCGCGCTTTAAGCATTGAAGCAAGCTGTAAAACATGTTGAGCGCTTCGTCTTGCTTAGTGGGTGCTTCAGCGTTGTCATCAAAGACCCCTTAAGGCATATTTTCCCTTGCCAATGAGTGTAATTAACAAGAGGCTATACTAAACAATTGATATTTCACTTTATGGTATTTTTTTTTCAATTTATCCATATATTTTCGTTGTTCAGGCTTATAATTATATTAGGTTTTGGACTACACATATATTTGTATATTTTCTTCATTAAACTCCAAGCTTTATTTGCGGTTTCCGCTTAAAGCCCCAATGGACCTTGGTGCTTTTGCGTGTTTCGCTGTTGGCAACACTGTTGAATGTGGAGGATATGTACTGGCATGGAAGAAGATGGAGTGGAGGCTTCCAAAAGATTTCACAGCCAAGAGAAAGTAAGACCATTAAACCTTTATATTTTATTCTTACATATGAGTATTATGAATAGACAAACTGTGTCATAGCTGATTATCCTCCTATCGAAACTTGGAATTTAGGGAGGCAACATAAGTTGTTGCCAAGACACAAAATGTCATGAATGGACTTTGAGAATGTAGTAAGGTGAACAATTTGGAGGATAATAAGGTAAAAGAACGACCTTTCTCCAACAACAATAGCATACCAATGTGAAGATAGGGTGAGGTGGGGTGTACGCAGACCTTACTCCTACCTTGTGAAGGTAGATAGGTTGTTAAAGACCTTCCTCTCCCCAACTCCCTAAAGAAGCAGAAAAGTGATGGAAATACAAGTGTATGGAAAAGATAATCTGTAGCTGAGAATTAGTGGTAACTTAATTGTAGAATTGTTCAAAATGTTGTACAGGTGTAAGGTTTTATATTTATCAAACCCCTTCCCTGCTCCGGTCTCATCAACCACCAAGGACAAGATAATGAAGCTTAGCACTACAACTTCGACGTTTGCAGACTTGGTAAGTTTATTTAGCTATGGACTGTGGCAACTGTCTTGTGACTGCATGACTCGTCACAGCTGAACGATTGTAAAAATTGGCTCCTTTACATTCTTAACCCCGACTCCATCCCAGCATTGGCAAAATGTTTGCTCCATTTTGATATTCAGAAAGGGCATGGAACACTGTCCCAAATGATATTAAGAAATGCTGATGGTTTCTTTGCAAGTCTAAGTTTGTTAGAGGTCGATGAAGTCCTTGGTGGAGCGAAGGTTACTATGTGATGTAATTGCACACAAAACATGATTTAGACGCTTCAATTCATCTTTATTTCATGTCTGCTTTTGTGTATGCTGGTTGTATATGGGAGATTTTCCCATTATAAATGAAATCATTTACCTTATCAAAAAGTTCATCTTTCTCTTCTGGCCGCGTTTCTAGTTTCTTGATATTCAACTCTATTAACAACTTCATTCTTTTATGTTATACCAGGAACTCTTTGCTATTCAATACGACTTTTTGATTATGAAAGTGAAATCATCCTCGTTAATGCTGATGCTAGCCTTATTCCGGAGTTGGGAAAAATTTGCAATACTGATTCAACATAGCCAGTTATTTGAACGTTGGGATACGTTCAGATATGGTCCGATCCACTGTCTAGTTCGTCTGCCAGCAGGATGTTGTTTGTGCTTTGTGATTGCTAGTCATATGTGAGTAGTAGTAACAACTATATTGAGTTTGCTTGCAACTCAATGAACTCATGAAAATGTGTAGAATCACAATACCATATCTAAGAAAGGTTGTCCCAAAAGGTTGTTGCTGGGTGATCCCGAGTTCGAGTCTTGGAAATGGAGACACCTCCAAGTAGGACTTTCCACTGTGAATCAAGATTAGTCGGGTTCCAAAACATCTCAGAATGCGAATAGTATGTGTCTGATCTATCATGTTGTTGTGCAATGTTTCTTGATAATACATAAATATGCCTTAGCTAACATTTATGTCCTCCAACTTTGGATATGCACAGTAGACATTTAAACTTGTATAAAAATTGAACAAGTAGACATACGTGTACGTGACATATTACACGTAGGATCTCATGTAGGATATGAATTGTCACATTTTTCTAATGCAAAGCAATTGAAAATAACAAGAAATTAGAGTTTAATCATGGTGATTTAGTTCCATAATAGTTTTGGCAAAATTTAAACAAACCATGTAGGAGGGTGTAGTTCCAAAAAAAACAAAATCTACTCCAACTATTCCATGTGAAACAATATCTAATAAAAGGCATAATAAATAAGCATGCCTTTAATTGGCATCACTCGATATTTATGTCGCCAATTTTGAAGGTATATAAATACATACTTAAATCATTATAAAGTTGAACAATTGAATGCACATTTTATATGACATATCGCATGCGATTCATTATATTTCATTATATTAAAAAGAGAAAATACATAAAATCCCCTCTGAACTTGGCAGCAAAATTTACTTTAGTACTTTAACTTTACGGGTAATTATTTACCCCCTAATCTCTTTTCAAGTGAATTTAATATCACCCTAAAATTATAATACCAATCTCACATTGGCAAGTGTATTCCACACGCTCCAAGTCATTGATACGTCAGCGCCACATCATTGCCACATCAGTGCCACATAGAATATTATTTAAATTTTGATTTTTTAAATTCTTTTTTTTTCTTTTTATTTATTCACAAATTTAGAAAGCAATTTTTTTTAGAAAAAATCAGCACTTGTTCATCAATTGTCACAATCCCCTTTGGTTAAAAAGAAACAACTCAGTCACAATTGCAATTGAACAAACTGAGTCAGATTGATCCAAGATCTCAAAACTATTCTCACAATCTCACAAAAACACATTTAATTTTGAAGACATGATCAAAACAATAAATAATGACTGAAAAATTAATTTGAGATGAAAAAATTGTAGATTTTTCGTTAAAAAAAACTTCAAGTTCATTACATTCAAACTCTGCGATAAATAATAATTTAGAAATAAAAATAAATTATTGGCTTTTCTATTTTTTTTTCGTGTTCATCACACCCTTTTACTGATTCAAAGAAAATAGGGGTGGGATGGGGGTGTTTCAAAAAAAGGAGAAAGAAGTTGGAGAGTTCTTCGAAGAAGAAAAAGAAAAAGGTGAGGCAAGTGGTGTTTGAGGCGGCGAGTCCGAAGAAAAAGAAAGAGGGTCGCGATGGGGTTTCAAAGAGGAGATATAGGGTCAAGATGGGGGTTTCAAAAAGAGAAAGAGGTGGGGGTGGGGTCAAGAAGAAGAAAGAAGTGATGCAAGTGGGGTTGAGGGCGGGAGGGGTGGTGGGGTGTGAGGAAGATGAAGGAGTTGGTGGTACTAACAGCTGGGGGTGGTAGGGTACGAGGAAGATGAAGGAAAGAATGATTATTGGCTAAAAAGAAAAAATTAGGGCCCAGTTAGTCTTTTCTACGCGCAATGATTTTTTCGACTTGCCACGTCAGCTATTCGGGTGTATATAATTCACTTGAAAGATGTTAAGGGGGTATTTAAACACCCGTATAGTTTTAGTGCTAAAGTAAGTTGTGCTACCAAGTTTAGGTTTTTTTTTTTTTTTTTTATGTATTTTCCCTATTAAAAATAATTTTGACTTTTATTTGTTCACTTCTTTTAGAAGGTTAAGGGGGAGGGGATTCTTTGAACATTAATTATCCACTTTAATATATCAATTTAAATATTATCTTTCTTATGTTATAGGCAGAAGTACTCATTACCCCTCTGAACTTGAAGCTTTTTATACAGTGTACATCTAAACTAAATTTCGTTTTAATTACCCCCCGAACTTGTTTATTCCTCCGTCGCGTACACCTTTTTCGTCCACCTACTCCTGTTGGGACTACACGCGCGCGACAGCTGTCTAAATTGGTGATGTGGATTTCCACCTGGATAAATTAATATTGCAAAAAATAAATTTCTTAAATTTAAAATTCATTGTTTAAAAGTTATTTTTGAATAAGGGCTGATTTCGCGGAACTCCTTTTGGATTTGGGTTTTTCTAGACGTGAAGTTGGTCGATTAAATTTCAAATTTGTCTGAAATTCTTACCAAGTAAGTGTTAATCTTTGTTTCCTTTACTTTTCATTTACATTTTACCCTATTTTTCGTTTAAAATATGCCAAATATTAAAGAAAAATGAAGATTTTACATTTTTTTTATCGCTGTAGCGTTATGATGTGGCATAAAATCACTTCCTCACGCGCCTAGTAGAGATTGTTGTCAATTTCTACGCCATTTGGACGAAAAAGGTGTACGCGACGGAGGAATAAACAAGTTCGGGGGGGTAATTAAAACGAAATTTAGTTTAGGTGTACACCGTATAAAAAGGTTCAAGTTCAGGGGGTAATGAGTACTTTTGCCTATGTTATATTCATAACATCACTACAAATTCTTCAAATCATTTCTTATTTCCTTTTGAAACGTAAGTAATGAATGTTATACAGAATGTATTTTCTATATATAGATCAATATACAAAATTTATGATTTAACTTTTTATTTATATATAAAAAAAAAAAGAATTCCTTGCGAGCTATTAAAGTAAGCTACTTACAAAATTAACATTGTTTGTAAGTTTTTTGTAAAAATTTGGCAAAAGGCATAAATTGCTCCCTAAACTTATACCCCAAAAGTCATTTACACACTTTAACTAATGAGGTGACCTATTACACACCTTAAGTACATAAAAGTGTTTATTTTTCCCTTCCGTCACCCAACTCAGGGCGCGTTTCACTCCACATAGTTGAGTGCGTCAACACGCTAATAAAGTCATTTTATTTATTTTTTTAATTAAAAAACCCAACCCAACGGTTATATTCCCATTCTCTTCTTATAACCCGACCCTAATGAACAAGAACCCTAAATTTTCACCCAAAAATCTGAATCAAGAACCCTAAATTCAAACATAGTTCAAAATTCCTTATTTTGAATCAAAGGTAACATTTTTCATTATTATTCATTCATCTCTTTTCCATTTTGATTCATTCCTCTCTTTTCCATTTTGATTTGTTTCTATCTATTTCGCAATTTTTTTGAATTTTTAGTTGTTTGATTCGTTGTAATTCTTATTAAGGTGCTACAATGACTCGAATAAGCTTGACTAGGCTTTGTTTGCAAGTGGAAGATCGTGAATTGGAAGAGGTACGATGCAAACATGGATTTGTTTTGCCTTTGCTGACCTCTTGGACCCCAAGAAATCCTGGTAGAAGATATTGGGGTTGTCCTTACTATGGGGTAAGTTTATTTTTTTAAGAGTTGAATGATTTGTTTTGTTGTTTCAAGAGCCATAGAATGATTCGTTTTGTTTTTACAAAATGCTAGATCATGCGATTTTTGGCTTTGGAAGGATGATTATATTGATCCAAGATCCAAATTTGTGATTCTCAAGTTGTTGGGAAGAATTGTCGAGCTTGAACATAGTGTTGAATCTTCTTGAAAATTTGAAACTTCAGATAAGAAAATCAACAAGGCTACTAAGTCGATCAAATCTGTGGAAAGCAAAATAGATATGAACAAGATAGAGTAAACCATGGACAATTTTGATGATGATTTGAAGAAGATGAAAGCAGTTGAAAAGAAATAGAAAAACAAATTGGCCAAGTCCAAGAAAAGGGAGAAACAACTTTGGATTGCTCTGTTGTGTGCTTGTATTTTAGGTGTAAGTTTAGTATTGCGAGTATTTTTTCTTAAAGGAGAAGGAGATTCAAGGAAATTGCCATGATCTCTTCTTGTACCAAAAATTTGCATTATTGTGTTGAACTTGTAAGGATTTTGTGCAATGAAAAGATGTTGGTTGAATTTGTTTGTGTAATGAAAAATTTGCAAGGCTTTCCTTATCTTAATTTGTCTCATTTATGTTGGCGAGTATTTGGTTTTGTATTTGGGCATAAACTATACATTTAGTGTAAACTATACGTTTGTGTAGCCACTACTAAAATAGTCACTAATTGCCCTCCATAAACACGGAATCATTAATCATCAACTAAAAGAGAAACAATATTGTTACATAAACAGACAGCCATAACTGCATAATCATTAATCTCAAAATAGAAGTTAATAGTTGTCAAAGCAGTTACATAATCAAACACCAAAAATTAAAATGCAATCACAGCTGCCAATTCATTGTCTTAAATATAAGGGACCTAAATAGGGATAAAGTGCATTGCATTGTCTATCAACCAACAAAACATAATGTCTACATTGCATTACCAACAAAAATATACCAAAACAAGTTAGATTGCATTAGATGTTGTGAGCATTAGAGCTCTCTTGGCTCAAATGAGTAGCCTTAGACCTAGTCTCAATTTGTTTTCTTCCCCTCATCTTTTTAAGTTAGCTTGAGGTCATAGCTTGTTTTCCTTTCCATTTCACACAACATATTGGTTTATTCCCAAGATCTCCAGTGACAAATGCTGAAGACTTCACATTTCTAAATCTTTCACTAGGCATTTCAAGTTGTTCAAATGAATATAAGTAATCTTAATTTGTGATTAAAGAAAAAATAATAAATGTTATTTAAGTATAGAAATAGAGAACTTACATTAATAATAGTAGCACCACTTTGTGTGTGTAGTACACCCATTCCAACCATTTTTGTTCTGCTAGCAACACTACCCTAAAAAAACAACAAAGTATTCAATAAAGGAACTTAATTAAAACTTATACATGAAGTAAGTAAAGGAAATTATATCACTTTTTCTGTTGAACCCCTTGTTCTACCCCTTCTTTTTTCAGTTGGAGCATTAGGTGTTGCTCTTGGGCCAACAGTTTGTGTTGATGTTGGTGCAACAGGAGGGGTTGCTCTTGGGCCAGCAGTTTGTATTGATGTTGGTGTAGCAGCAACATGTGTTGCTCTTGGGCTAGAACTTGGTCCAGAAGGAGGTATTGGACTTAGTCTAGCAGCATGTCTTGAACTTGGTCTAATAGTAAAGCTTGTGCCAAAAGCAGGTGCACCAAGATGACACTTTATTTTATTGTGACCCTTGTTATGACAAGTGCTGCATGACATCTCAATCCCTTTTTTGGATAATTTTTCAGTTTTACTGGTTTCACCTTGCTCTTACTTCCTTTTTTTGACAGGCTGGCATCTTCCTAACAAGAGGTGGTATCACAGAGATGTTTCGTGATTCTGGCCACATTTTCAGATTCATAACTGGCTGAATGAAGTAGTTGTATGTCTTCAGGTATGTTTCTCTGTTATACCAATGAGAAATGTAGTTAATTGGGTCCAATTTTCTATGGTGAAGAACAGTTATTGCATGAGGACATGGTATGCCTTTCAACATCCATGCTCTACAACTACATATTTGTCTTTGAATATCATTGTATGGTCCATGAAGTACCTCATACCCTGTATTTGAATTCTATTCAATGCTGCATTTCATAGACTTAGCTGTATTATCTTGTAGAACCTTCATTGCCATTGGAGAAATGTCACAGATCCAAGTATTGCAAAACTCTCTCATCTGCCCTATTCTTTTCATCATTTTTACCCTAATTTCTTCAAGCATTGTAATTATAGTCTTATGCCTTGCTGCTAATATCCATGAATTGAAACATTCAGCCATGTTATTGTCTATAACATCACATTTTTGAGGTAAAAATTGAAGTAAAGCTTGCTCCATCTTTCAGGATTATTATACAACAAGTGATCAACTATAATATTTCCCAACCTTTTCATATAACTAATGTTATCTTTTAACTCAGCCTCAAAAGTAGACCTTGCACACCTCCAGAAACATTTCTTTCTCTCAAGACCTCTCCATCTCTTTGACCAGTTAGCAAGGATGTGTCTAGCACACATTCTATGCTCAATTTGCACACCTCCAGAAATATTTCTTTCTCTCAAGACCTCTCCATCTCTTTAACCAGTTAGCAAGGATGTGTCTAGCACACATTTTATGCTCAACATTTGGCAAATGATCAGTTATGGCAATTTCAAGACCCTATAAGAAAATTCAAGACATAAAACTAAGAAACTAAGACATTTATAAATAAATGGCATTCAAGACATGAAATAAATCAAAAAATTAATAAATATTCTAACCTTTTGCATATCTGATATGATTGTAAGGTCTGTTCCATCTCCCAACTGAAGATCTTCCTTTAGAAGTTTGACAAACCAAGCTAGTGGCAACATTTAATTGTTCCCATCTTTACAAACAGCAACCAATAATTGACTTTTAGATACTCCCTTTAGAAAACAACCATCCAAACCAATGCACCTCCTACAACTAGCCAAGAAGGACTTCTTCATTACATCAAAATATATGTAGAAGCCTTGAAATATTTTTCTACCATTTTCAAATGTTTCCTCATGAAGCTTGACTACATATGTACTACCTGAATTAGTTCTTAACAACTCATCTTTGTAGTTCAAAATCCCCCCTAACTCAAGAACATAGTCACTCATTAACTCATGTAATACTTTGTGTCTTGCTCTCTTACACATTGTTCTTCCAACATATAAATCCAATTCTTTTTTAATAAGCCCTTGAAACTCAAAGATTCTAATGTTAGGTTGTTCCTTTATCCTTACACTGTAGTGACTAGATAAGAACTTGCTATTACAAAGCTTGTTCCTATTAGTATGATCACATTTGTGAACTGGATTGTATGTCTTTACAACAAAATTATTTGTCCTAAAATCAAAGCTAGAAAATAAAATCCAAGGACAACCAACTGTACACCTAACCCTTACCCTTGTTGGTTCATTAATATACATTTCAATTGCAACATGTTCAGCAACAACATATTTGGTAACATCAGATCTAAACTCATTAACACTTTCTAATACAAGAGCCAATTCCCACACTATTTTCTGAGAAGATGCATCAAATACAACGCTATTCACCTTCTTTCTCCTTCTTGGCTTAACTCTCTCTCTCTCTCTCTCTCTCTTTGTTGAACCTCTTCTTCATCATCACTGAAAACATTTGGATCTGTTTCAAAACTGGCAGCTTCATCTAGGGATAATATGGCTCATCACCAGCTAGCTTGCCTTCTAAGTTGTTTCTATTACCACTTGTAGATTCATCATACCCAGTATCTGGCCCTTTTTTTTGTTCCTAACTTGACATGATCAGAAAATAGAGCTCTTTCTCCCCTTTTCCTTCTCTTTCTTTTACTCATTTCCTCCCTAAAACTTCTTAGCTCATCATCTACATTACTCCCATTAAATCCCCTATTCAATGATTCTCTATCTGAATCTTGTTCATTAGAAGGATGTACAGGGTTAGGAATTGAATCAGAATAGATAGGGTCAAGAGTTGGATCAGTAGAAGAATAGATAGGGGTTATAGTTTGATGAGTAAGAGGATGAGTATTTGAAGTAGTGAAATAGTGTACAAGAAAAGATGTATTTGAATTGGCAGGGGCATGGGCAGGGTTTGAGGCATTTTCTTGGGCCTCATGTGTTGGTTCTAATTCAGCATCAAAAGATGCATTAGGCCCACTGTTTTGAGATTCTCCCTCACCTACTCCAGTTTCCTCATATTCCAATGAAGGTGGGACCAAAACTGAATCAACAACAAAGTGACACACAAAACAGTCCAAAATATCTCCATGACTCAAACACTCGGCAATTAAAGTAGTATCATAGTCAGATTTGATTTCTAACATAGCAGTACTTCTAGGAAGTTTCATATACAACACACATTGTCCAGTTTCATACCCCAACTCTTTCAGACAATCCCTCAATTCAAAATAAGATAACTTATCTATATCAACATCTAAAAACGCATAAACTCCTCCACCATGATATGTTTCCCCTTGTATCCCTTTTTTCCAATCTTCATAATACCACTGTGGTAAAATCTCAAAGTAATAAATTTAAAAGAAATTTTAACCTAAAAATAATGTTAACAGTTGACCCTCAACAACAACGACAAAACATATACAACAACAAAATTCATACAACAACAAAGGGGAATCCTGTGAATGAAAGACAACATACAGTAAACTTGAAAAAAAAATTAAAGACGAAATAACCCTAAGCTAAAAAGTATGAACTATGAAGTAACCCTAGAAATGTTTGACTCACCTTTCAAATATACACTATGAACGGTGAACGCCTCGATTGTACCCACCAAACCTTAGTAACCACCGATTTGCTTCCACCAAACGATGAATGCCTTGATCGACAACACACCAATGTTCTTTAAATATGACAGTGAAAACTTGATTAGATGGTTAAAACTACAAGGATGCTTAAAAAACACTACAAAATCAAAGAAATCTTTAGCTAATAATAGGATTTACAGACGAAATTTACAATTAGGTTTTGGTGTTCTCAGAGAAAGGAAACGGGTGGGTGAAATAAATGGACTAGGGTAAAATAAAATGGATTTGGGTGAAAAGAATCGGGTTTGGGTGAAAAGAAACGGGTTTGGGTCAAATGAATCGGATTGGGGTCTTTTATTACGTGGCTTAACTAGGAGGCGAGTGGCTTTCACTCTAGGCATAATGTCCTGGGTTGGGTGACGGAAGGGGGAAATAAATATACTTTTATGTACTTAAGGTGTGTAAAAATAAATACACTTTTATGTACTTAAGGTGTGTAATAGGTCGCCTCATTAGTTAAAGTGTGTAAATGACTTTTGGATACAAGTTTAGGGGGCAATTTATGCCTTTTCCCTAAAAATTTCAAAATTTTGTATGCACCCATCATGTTATTCTCCATCTTTAATATATATCGCATTTTTTCATTTTAAATCAATTTAAAAAGTGATACTACTAACAATTTCATTTCATTATTTCATTTTATACTTAATAAAATTATTTATATTCATATAAATTTTCATTTTCTTTATAAACTTCATATTCAATCAAACATTTCAACATAAGTTAGAAAAAAATGAGTACAATAGTATTTCTGTATTTTATTTAATTTTTCGTTGACAAAAATTGTTATCATGAGTTTGAATTGTGATATCAATCACTTACTATATAATAATAGATACTTATGGTCCGATTCTCGTGGAAACACAGTGCAAGCTGGAGGTTAATGCTAAACTTTTTTAAATGCCCTGGTGCAGTACCCGGGCTGCTTACGATGTGCAGATAGGAGAAAACGTGGGTACTTCAGGTTCCACATCTTCTCCAAAAATCTTTCCTTTTCGTGGGGTCTTTAGCCTAGTTCCTCCTCCACCACAAATCCCCTCTCCCCCAAAAATAGTAATAAAATTATAAAGCAAAAAAGGTAGATAAACCCCTTTCATTTCTTCAAGTTTACACTTGATCCACTGATGAACAGTCAAAAACTTGTTTTGGGTTGAAGGGAAGTTGATTCTTGAAAATACCCAATTTGCAAAAACTTGTTTTTGATTGAGGGGTAGTTGATTCTTGAAAAATACCCAATTTGCTAAAAAGTTGTTTGGGGTTGAGGGGTAGTTGATTTTGGAGGATACCCAATTTGCTATTGGGAGTATAGAGGAAGATGGTGGAAAGTTCAATTGGAGGGGTGGTGCCAGCAGTGAAGGGGGAGGGGATGAGGAGGATGGGGGACAAAGAGGAGGGGGGTAGTGTAAGGGATGAAGAAGTTGGGACAGTGACAGAATGGGAGTTGGACAGGGAATTGTTGTGCCCTATATGTATGCAGATCATAAAGGATGCATTTTTAACAGCTTGTGGACATAGTTTTTGCTATATGTGCATAGTTACTCATCTTCACAACAAGAGTGATTGCCCCTGTTGTTCTCATTATCTCACTACCAGTCAACTCTATCCCAATTTCCTTCTTGACAAGGTTTGTTCAGTTTAATGTTGTTTCTTACTAGCAATTAGTCATGGATTTTTTCTGTAGTACTTATTGTAAATGTGCTCAGTAAAGTTGAATGGATAGCTAACATAGTATAGTAATTGTTGTTTAGTATAGTGTTCATATTGACTGTTGAGCACTGAAATATAAATAGCTGAGCTGACTTAAGTACATGGTGTTGAAGGGCATAGTACAATCACAATTTTGTAGTATTGGCTGAAAATGTGCTCAGTAAAGTGGAACAGATATTAGTTATTCATATAGCCAATGTTTTATGTGAAAATGTTTGGGTGAAGATGTGGACGACCTCCTCCTTCAATGTCAGGTGACAACTTGCTTTTGGTGTGAGATTTTGAGATGGTTCTGCCTACCATTGGTGATATCGGGCATAGTGGAGGAGGTGTAGAAATAAATTTTGTACAACTAAGTAGTAGTCTTTTGTCCCTTATTTTCTTTTGGTGCACCCAAGATGTTCCTTTCTGAGTTTGTGTATAGAAGATAGGGTATTGTTAGTAGAAAGCTATTACTCCGTTGGTCCCAATTTATGTAGCACACTTTCAGTTTTTGTTTGTTCCTATAAGAATGTCATCTTTCTATAATCAAAAACAATTTATCTTTAAAATTTCCATTTTCCCTTGAAATGATTTATAACCATACAAATGTCTAAAGCTTCTTTTTTTTTTGATGAAGTAATTGGTTTAATCATAGAAGTCATCAAGAAGATGCAGAGATATACAAATAGAGAGTAAGGTTACATTGTAGCCGCAAAAAGCAAATGTGAGACCTTGTTAGCTACATTACAGGAGCACTATCTTAGGTACAGAGAGCTAACAATTGATTTGATGGGGGTCATATATGCCCAACTAAAGAAAGTAGACATTTTGCGTTAAGGGAGTGGCTGGCAGTTGATTTTCCATCAAAGCATCTATTGTTTCTTTCATTCCATAACCATTATCCAAATTGATTTGATGGAGTTGTCAACTTCCCAACTGCCCCAGGTCTCAAAAGCCTCATTGGTACTGTTTGGCATAACCCAACTAATTCCAAAAAGAGAACAGAACATCCTCCAAAAATTTGTTGCAACTAGACAGTGTAGAAATAAGTTATTGTTGATCTCTTAACTCCCTGTGACACATATGGCATCTGTTGACCATCTGAATCTTTCTTTTCATAGGGTTGTCTTGAATCAAACATTTCTCATAGAGTACAGTCCAGCTGAAACAGATGATTTTAGGAGGTAATTTAGTTTTCCAGATCAACTTCCCAGGTTACAGATAAAGTTTGTTTTAGACCCTAAATTTCAAAAGTTTTCCTTTCTTTCTTAAACTTTGTGTCAAGTCAAAACGGTGCCTTATAAATCGAGACAGAGAGAGTATCATTTTGTTACTTTCTGGTTGACTTCTTGTATATGGGCGCTTACTTTTCCCACACATATGAATTTATTAATTAAAAAAATGTATAGAAAATTGGTTATCATTTGTTGGAAAAACTTATTATGACATAGATTCTCTACTTTTTGATACATTACTTGTATACTGGAGATTCTCCATTATTTATTAAATTATTTACCTTATAAAAACATTAGAAAGATATCCAACACGGACATAACAACATTTTAGTAGCTCTCCTTTTATGTTATATGTGAATTGTGTCTTTTCTTCTAATCATACTGCACATTTTTCTCTAATAGGTAGACGAGATTCTGCTGAAAAATTAAATTTTGACTTCAAAGATGTTATATTGGTTTCTTTAGAGGACAAATCTCTATTTCGATGCAAGTTTGACAATTTCAGTTTTTTTCTAATTAAGGGTTTATTATTTATTATTTGAGGTAAATCCATAATTGTTCGAATTGTGTAGTCATCAATTAGGGGGTCCATAGTCCTTATATTTCTCATTCACTCTATCCTTTTGGAAATGGATTTGAGCATCTAGGATCTCTTTTAAAGTGCCACACATAAAAACCTTGAACTTATGTGAAGGAGGGTTCACCCATCTCACAAGCATACACTTATCTAGGGTAATCCTTTGCCACATATAATAAGTACATTAACTTACCATACATATATTTATCAAGGGCTTCTTCCGCCTCTCTATCATCACTTTAATTTAGAAAAGAAACATTTTCTTTGTGTAAGAAGAAAGAAAGGTACTTCTCAAGAAAGACGAAAGAAAGAAAAAAATGTGGTAAGCAGTTAAATATGTTGTTAGCTCCCTTGGAAAACAAAAGTGGTCCTTCAGAGATGGTTTGCACGATGCTCAAAATAAAGATTAGGATGATATGCTTCCATCAGTTCAAAATGTTGTACTCATTAGAGTCCAAATTATTTGTTCCTTTATCTTTATGTCCTTTGCACATACTTCAATTATAGGCTTTGTTGATTTTTTCTGCATTTAAATCTCTCTGAGAATTGTTAGCAATCATTCTCATTTTATTTTCAAGTTTCTTTTCTATTTTGACTGGTAAGGTTTAAGTTTCATTCACTTTCAAGTACCAGTATCAGTATGCCTTTACGATCTAATAAACTGTTGCTAAGAGATATTAATGTTGTATAATTATGAGATGGTTGCATCTTGAAATGATTTACTTCACTATGCAGCTTATTGTTAAAGGTTTCTCTGTACCACCTTTGTAGCTAATGAAGAAGACATCTGCTCGTCAGATTTCAAAAACTGCATCCCCTGTTGAACAATTTCGTCATTCATTGGAACAGGTGAGTCTGTTTTCTCAATCTCTAGGTGAAGTCATGATGGCGTTAGCTCCAATGTTTGCTTTTGTTTTGACACTACTAAATTTAAGATTGTTTTTTGAAGGATTCTCTGTTCAAATTTGCTATTTTTTTAATGAAAATTCGGGTGATCTGGTTTATATGTTGTTTGAGTTATTGTACTCTGATCTAACTTTTAGCTGTGCCTGAATTCTTGTTTTAGTTTTGGCATCTCTTATTTTGGCTCTATATTTTCAGAAAGAGCATATTAAATTTTGTTAACCAAATTCTGTTTAGGGTGTAACTATTTGTTTATTATATAGTTAGGTTTGTTTAAGTTGACTCAATTATTGAGCTGTCAAAAAGTCGGATTTCTGAATTCAAAGGCCATTCTTGTAGTGTATTGGCTTGTGATTTATGAGTAGTTCTCACTTCTTCTTAGTGCTTGATGATGGATGGCATTTTAGTATTTATTCAATTGGCAGGCTAATCTTTAAGTAGATGGCATTCTTTTGTGGAAACAGAGATGAGATTTATCTTTGAATTGAAGTAGGGTGATAATGTCAGTCTACATATAGGTATGGTATAATTAGTAGTTGAAATCACCATGGTCCACCAATTCTTTTCATGAATTTCGAGAAATACAATTTCTTGGGTACAGAAGCAGCTGTAGCAGGAAAGTGGAATATACTCTATTATGGCTAATTTGACTGATTGGAGTCATAGGCCTCTTTCTTGATAAAACAAAAAGAGAAGAAAAATGGCTTTTGAAGGCACATTTTTTTCCCCTCTAGACTGGATCACTTATGACAGTCCTACTTACATAGACAATTGGGTCAACTTTATACAGAAGACTTGGTGAAAAAAAGCTTCGTACAGAAGACAAGTTTTTGTACACCATATACGGGGTTGTAGGGGTGGGGTGGGGTGGGGTCTCCCCTTTTTTACTCGTTTTGTACAGAGGTGGAAGTAGGGTACGACTTTATCAATAAAAAAGAAAAAAGAGGTGGAAGTAGGGTTCAAGGAGTGTGCCAAAAACAAAAGAAGAGGGAAAGTATATGGAATGAACTTTAGACATTGTCAAATTGGACATTAATGAAGTTACAAATTGCTTGTTGGAATGTTTAGGGTGTAGTAAGTATGGTGATACATGACTGGAGATGGGATATGTTTGCCGAGGTGAAAATAGAATGGGACTAAAGAGAAATTGCAATTGCAGTTGAAGGAGATGATGTCTGATTTGTAGTGTTCATGGGCTATGGGAATGGCAAAAGGTTTTCTTGTTGTATAGACGAATGGGTGGAGTTTGTAGAGACCAGATAATCATATCATTTTGTAAATTCTGTACTTTTTGGCATATATCTTGTATATAACCGTTGTTGCCATGTTATGAATGAAAATACATATTTTTAATTAAAAAAAAAGGTTTCTGCGAAAAGAAGAATTAAAAGTGAATTGGTAAAAATTGGGTTAAACTATCTACAATCAAAAAACAGAAAAAAAGAAGGTAAACCATTTCTATTGTGGTCTTGAAGTTGTGAATCAAAATTTCATATGGTAATTTAGACATGTAAAAATAGTTTCTTCTGATATAGTTACTTTGTGGTTCTGATTCTTCTCCATGGGTCAAATGTGGGTAGCTTGAGGATGCTTCATATTCAATCTGGGAGGAGTTAAAAACCCAATAAAAACGCATTCCTTAGTCCTTCAGTTTTACTTCCTAACTTAATAACCAAGGGTCCCTTTTCTCTTCATTTTACTTTTGCCCTCGATTTAACTATGAAAGTGATTGGTGCAACTGCTTGAAAGATCAGATTATGGAGCTCTGCATTTATGTCACTGTACTTAGAACCAGACATAACATTTCTAAAACGCTATTTTCCCAGTTCTTTCTATTGGCATGTATGGAATAAATCACACACCTATAAATATTCAACTGTCAGTATCAGTTTTGTGCAGAAGCTTGAGATGTGACACTTGTTATATGCTTAGACAGGGTTGTGAAGTGTCAATTAAGGAGCTGGATGCTCTATTGTTGATGTTGTCAGAGAAGAAGAGGAAATTGGAACAGGAGGAAGCAGAGCGAAATATGCAAATTCTGCTAGACTTCTTACAGATGTTAAGGAAGCAAAAAGTTGATGAACTCAGTGAGGTATGTAATTGTTTTAATACCACCTAGAGAAAAAAAGTCAAGAAGGAGAACAGAGATTTATCTTAAAGAAAAAAAAATTGTACTATGGTAGAAAAGGGTATGGCCATATGCTAGATTTTGGTTTTGCACTCTTATGTGAGTTGAGTGCCTTTTTCTGGCTTTCCTACTTCTATTTGGTTAACCCTATTACCATTTGGTTCCTTCTCCCTTAATAACTTCAAGATATATTATATTATATACAAGTGGTTCTTCACTTGGGGTCATTGTGTCTCCTTTAAAGTCTTGTATAGCTGCAGTTTGCTTTCTCCAAATAACAATCTGATAGCCAGTTTATTGATTTGTGCATTTAATTAGGTGCAACATGATCTGCAATACATCAAAGAGGACTTAAATTCAGTAGAGAGACATAGAATAGACCTATACCGGGCTAGGGACCGGTACTCAATGAAGCTTCGAATGCTAGCAGATGATCCTATTGGGAAAAAACCTTGGTCTTCATCAACTGATAGGAACTTTGGTGGTCTTTTCTCCACTTCACGAAATGCACCTGGAGGATTACCGACTGGAAACTTAACATACAAAAAGGTGGACAGCAAAGCTCAAATAAGCTCTCCTGGACCACAGAGAAAAGATACTTCAATCAGTGAACTGAATTCACAACATATGAGTCAATCAGGTCTGGCTGTGGTTAGGAAGAAGCGCGTCAATGCACAGGTTTGTGGTTGCGACATTATGTTACTTCACAAGTTTCTTAACTACTCCCGGTGTTTCATTTCACTTGGCCCTTATACTAAATATATATTTTTTGTTTTACTTGTCCCTTGTAACAAATCAAGAGAGATTTGTTATTTTCTTCCAATATTACCCTTCCCACTTGTTGGATCTCACAGGGTATGTTGTTGTAATATTACCCCTATCATTAAGTAACTATATAAAGTAATAGTAGTCAAAGATAGATTTCCAAAGCATAATCAATAAGGATAATTTAGTAAAATAAACCCCTAATAAATACTTTCTTAAAGGGAATGTCAAGTCAACAAATATCAAGTAAAATGAAACGAAGGGAGTCTCAGCTTACTTTTTGCTGTGTTTTCATTGGTTATGAAATAGAATGATCTTTGTAATTGATCCAGTACTGGACTCGTGACTTACCGTGAAATTTGATGAGAAAACAGACTATTCTATGACTACCTTTTGGTCACACATTTCTTGATGAATGCTTCTTTTGTGGTGATCAAACTATGATGATCTCATCACATCCTAGGTTCTCATTTAACTATTCTCAGCTACCCAATTTTTTCCCGTCATATTGGTGATATCACATTTGCTGATTTTGAAGAAATCTATCGTGCACGAGTCTTCTTGATACTTGATAAGCTATTTTCCATCAGCTCTCAAGCTTTCTTGTTGAGAGATGTAAGCAGTACATATTCCTCCGTCAAGTAATTAGATATATGAACTGCCTTATGCCTATGTTGGTTATGGGTGATCTTTCTGGCCTGCCTTTCTACTCTTTGTTATCTATTTGGTGAATGGTTTTTATGTTTGCTTACAGTTCAATGATCTCCAAGAATGTTACTTGCAAAAGAGACGTCAATTGGCGAACAAATCTCGTGTTAAGGAGGAAAAGGATGCAGATGTTGTACAAAGAGAAGGTTACAGTGAAGGACTAGCAGATTTTCAGTCTGTACTTAGCACTTTCACTCGTTATAGGTATAACTTTTTGTCTGTTATTCGCTGAACATGCTTGCTTTTAAATTGTTGCACTTGTTTCTGGTTTTAACCAATTTTTAATTTTAGCACTTTCACTCGTTATAGGTATAACTTTTTGTCTGTTATTCGCTGAACATGCTTGCTTTTAAATTGTTGCACTTGTTTCTGTTTTTAACCAATTTTTAATTTTAGCACTTTCACTCGTTATAGGTATAACTTTTGTCTGTTATTCGCTGAACATGCTTGCTTTTAAATTGTTGCACTTGTTTCTGTTTTTAACCAATTTTTAATTTTAGCACTTTCACTCGTTATAGGTATTAACTTTTGTCTTGTTATTCGCTGAACATGCTTGCTTTTAAATTGTTGCACTTGTTTCTGTTTTTAACCAATTTTTAATTTTAGTCTAACTTTCACGTTACGTTATAGGTATAACTTTTTGTCTGTTATTCGCTGAACGTGCTTGCTTTTAAATTGTTGCACTTGTTTCTGTTTTTAACCAATTTTTAATTTTATTCTTTAACAGTCGGTTAAGAGTCATTGCTGAGCTTCGGCATGGGGATCTGTTTCACTCGGCCAATATCGTTTCAAGGCAAGTTTGGTCTTTGCATAAAATTGTTGAAACCTTAAAGTTCTCCTTTTACTGGTTCCCCTGTGTCAGATTTAAATATGGAAATTAGCTGTTAAAGAGGAGAGCCGGCGTTGTGGTTGTAGCAGATAGATCATATCCAGAGTGTAAATATGGCTTTGCTGGAGTGCTGATTTTGATTAGTCTTGTAAATGTTGTGTTTCTCATTACCTCAGACCTGAAATTACAATCAGATACACAAGAAAAGAAAAAAAAATCAGAAAATTGTTTTATGATTCATCTCATTCATTTGGTTCTCTTATTTAGCTCTTGTAGGCAAACCTTATTCCAAGAACTAAACTTTAAATATGTTCATATTGCAGCATTGAATTCGATCGTGATGATGAGTTGTTTGCTACTGCTGGAGTTTCACGGCGTATAAAAGTTTTTGACTTCTCTTCAGTGAGTTTTTAATTTATAGCTGGTTGTCTCTTGATAACATTGGGTGCAATGACATTACTGAATGACATATCATGGGTCAATTTCTACTGTTGATATTGCAAATGAGAAAGTGCAAAAGCTATTTTATTCTGAAATTGTTTTTCACCGTTTGATTACTCATAAAAAAACAAGCTGAGATGATCCAAGTGTTAGTTGTTCAAACTCAACGTCAGTGCTAATGAGTGCTTCGGCTCAAATTCCGAATGGGCTTGAAAGCAAGCTCAATCACAACAACAATAACTACACGTCAATCCCAAACTCGTTGGGGAAAGCAAGACTCATAAATTTTGTGAAAGTTGAACTTGGGCTGATAAATTGAGTTTGAGCTCGTACCTCAATTCAAGCTCAAATTATATTAGAGTATATATTAACAACATATAAAAGTAAAACAACAAATTTTGGAATTAAATGGGGTGATAAAGTTTTTTCGCACTATTAACTTGAAAAATGCATTTAGAATATAATATGCAAATTGTTGCATTATAAATATTTTCAAATGAATAATTGGTGAAAAATAGATTGTTCCATGAATATAAAAGAGCAGAGCTTGAGTTTTACAAGCTCAGCTCCTTTAATGTACTAGCTCAAAATTTAAAGGAGCTCAGAGACCAACAGTTGAGCTCACAAATACTACAGTTCATTCACAACTTGAACAATCAAGACCTTGTTGGTATACATAATGCTTGATGGTATGTGATGTGTGTATATGGAACCTTCCTCAAGGAACAAATTACGATCACCTTCTTTCTAGAATAATATTTTCCTTGTAAGAGTAGTGTTGCTGCAAATTTGGATGGCAGCAGGTTCCTGGTGGCAGATAGCACATTTCCTGTTTTGTGCATATTTGTTTATAATTTTTTTATGTTACCTGCACCACATTGATATTGTACTTATGTAGGAGAAAAACACCAGACTGTTGAGCTAATTTTGTTTCCATCAATATATACATGAAGAACCTTAAGTAGTGCTTTGCTTCTTCTAATGACAATCCCCATATTGGCCCTTTAAGGATATTGTCAACCTTTTCAGTGTGCCATGATTGTACCTTCTATTTGTCTTGGTTATTTTTTTGGTCAAATATAATGTTACCATCTTCAAAAAAAAAAAATTAAAAAAATTGTAGTCAAATATTCTGGCAGAGCTCTCCTTTGCTGCTTTGCATATTACTCTCATTATTCTGATCTGGCTTGTTATGCTTCTGCATTTCAGGTTGTAAATGAACCTGCAGATGCACACTGCCCTGTTGTTGAAATGTCTACCCGATCTAAGCTGAGCTGCTTGAGCTGGAATAAGTATACCAAGAACCACATAGCTAGTAGTGATTATGATGGAATAGTAACTGTATGGGATGTGACCACTAGACAGGTGAATCAGTACTTCTGCTAATCAGTTTTCACTGTAGACTTTTTCATCTTCCTACGACTGATACTGATCCTTTCTGGTGTTCAGAGTGTGATGGAATATGAAGAGCATGAGAAACGGGCATGGAGTGTTGATTTTTCACGCACAGAACCCTCAATGCTTGTATCTGGCAGTGATGATTGTAAGGTATTAGAGGATCATTTCTCACTTGTCAAACACAACTTACCCCTACCTTTGTGGTAGAGAGGCTGTTTCCAATAAACCCTCGGCTCGATAGAAAAGAGAAGAATTCAAAGCATGATAGCAAGAAAATACGACAACAAAATAACAAGATACAAATCAAAGCATGCCTTATCTAAAAACCTTGGACTTAGATTCAAAATTTCAGTGTCTTATTATGTCTCTACATTTTGGGCCATTACTTCGTACTGAAGAAAATTTCTGGGCATAGTATCCCTCCATATTAGTTTTTGTTGTTTTGGTACAAATTATTCTTATTGCTTTCTGGCTAGTTTATTATACAACCATCTTTTCCTCTGTCTGAGCCAATAACTTGAGTACTTATCTTTTCCCTAACTTACGTTTGTATCATCATTCTATGCTGCTGCAGGTCAAAGTTTGGTGCACGAAGCAGGAAGCAAGTGTTCTTAATATTGACATGAAGGCAAATATATGCTGTGTAAAATATAATCCTGGATCTAGTGTTCATATAGCGGTAAATTTATTAATTTTTGAAGAGCTTTCTTTTATTATTTCCACTTCTGCACTGCTGGTCAATGCCTTATTTTGATGTAGTGACCTCTTTTTCTTCTCTACTTCCAAGTCTCTAAATACCTTTCTACTCATCGACCCCATGGGTGATAATCTGTACTTTCGCAATCTGAAAAGACCATGACTGATAATATAGGATTCTATCCTCTACTAAGATGCAATATCTGAACATGTATATATGTTGATTGCTCAACCATGCATGTGTATCTCCTGATGCTGTTAGGTTGATGTCCATGATGAGTTTTTTCTGTGATCATGCCATTCTCAAATTCGTTATGCAGTTACACATGGATACTCATTCGTTTATTCCATTATCTATGCAGACTCCATGCTTCCTTGTGACATATAACTTCATTTGTGTCCGAAAGATTCCAGACCCTCCATCATGTGTTCCTTGAAAGTTTCTGGATGCTATTTAGAGCATGAATTTCTCATATAGCTCAGTTCTTTGTGCTTCAACCCAGAAAAGGGAAAATATCCTCATGGTGTACATCTCGTTTTCTCTTGTAGGTTGGCTCTGCGGATCATCATATTCATTATTATGACTTGAGGAACACCAGCCAGCCGGTTCACATTTTTAGTGGCCATAGAAAAGCTGTTTCATATGTAAAATTTTTGTCCAACAATGAACTTGCTTCAGCATCAACAGACAGTACTCTACGATTGTGGGATGTAAAAGATAATTTGCCAGTAAGACATCTTTCAAGTCTCTACTATCCTTCGATGAGGAAACTTTTTTGCCACCAACCTGTTGATGTGGTTGTGAGATTCTTCGTTGATCTTCTTCGATAAAAGCAAAAATTATTCACGACAATTAACACTGTTTGAGTGCATTCTAGGTTCGCACGCTTAGAGGACATACGAATGAGAAAAACTTTGTTGGTCTCTCAGTGAACAATGAATTCCTCTCATGTGGCAGTGAAACAAATGAAGTATTCGTGTACCATAAGGTAAGCACTTCTTTTTTCTTTGATAATCGTGATGTTGGTACCGGGTAACTCTGTCCACCACCAAGTCTAAGACAAACCTATTATTTTTGTCTCTACTTAGATTTGAACCTTAGATCTCACATGAATCTCAATCCACCTCATTGACCACTAGGCCACACCCTTGGGTGTAATGGCCTTTTAATCTTTGTTTAAGTGCTGATAGTATTTAATTTTAACTAATGCTTTGGGATGGTATAGGCGATCTCCAAACCCGTGACTTGGCATAGATTCGGTTCCCCAGACATAGACGAAGCGGATGAAGATGCAGGATCTTATTTCATCAGCGCGGTGTGCTGGAAGAGCGATAGCCCTACGATGTTAGCTGCTAATAGTCAGGGAACTATAAAAGTGCTAGTCCTTGCAGCTTGAAGTTAACAAAGCTGCTAGTTAAGAATGTTCTTTGATTGAAATTTTATAGTGGAAAACAGTGAAATGAAATTTCACATTCAATTTTTCTTCTGTAGATATCTATTCAACCATCAAGATGGCATGGTTCCCCCCATATTTGTCAATGTATTCATACATTAAAACATGTAACACAAGTTGTAGGGATTGGTAAATTTAGAAGGATTTACTGGCAAAGTTTGGTTTTTTTTTTCATTGTGCTGAAGGACATCGGTTTTACACACCGTTTCATGGAATAAACTTACTCGTATCCAGTGTTTACACCAAATGATATTCTTTGTCATGATTATGTAATAAATCGATATGAAAGTACACGTTAAAAGTGAAAAAGATGTATGTGGAATGTTATCATTGATTTTGTGTAAACATCAAGTGGATACGTTCTTTTATGTTATATTATCCACGCATGCACATACAATGACAAGACAGAGGGGCAATTTTTCACACTATAATATAAAAGTGATACACCTCAACCATTGAGAAGGGTTGATATTTTACAAAAAGAAGCTCAGGAGGGATAGAAAAGATGCAAGAACTTTTACATAACCTTGCAAACTTGAGGGTTATACAAAGTGTTACGGACTTGCAAGGTCAAGAAAACTCGAACAATCGTTCAAGAGTTCTAAAAGATGAGAAAATAATATAAGAAGAACAAGCTCAGAAAGGATAACGTCACTGCATGTGTCACCACGACGATGACTCTTGATGCCTCATTTCATCACCTTCATATAAATGAATCTCTATGACTTGTAACACCATTGCTTCTTGGTCTAGTACATCCATGGATATGATGAGAAGATAACTAAAAAAAATTCACAAAAACTTGAAGGATACCATACTTTTTTTTTGTTCTCACTTTAACCTAACTTAGTATATGGTGTGATGAGAAAATAAATGTGCAAATGGAGTGGGTATTTTATAGATAGAAAAAGAGTGTTTGGTTATGATAAGAAGTAAAGTGCTGGTTGAGAGTACAATTGAGCATTCAATTAAATGTGTGGTTGATGTGCCATTTTCTTTAAAAGAAGAAGGGACAAAAGGGAGGTAATGGGAGTTGGATATTTAGGTTCTACCAAAAGAACATACTAGTCTTATTCATAAGGGAGGAGATATAATATTAGGTACGGATTCAGACGAATTTAATAGATATTTAGGTAATTTTATCAAAGAGTCGAAGGTTTATCGAAAACAATCTCTCAAAGGAGGAGTAAGGTCTAGATATACACTATTTGGCCTCCCCAAACTTCATTTGTGGGATTATACTGGATATGTTGTTATTGTTGTAGTTGTAATTAAAATGAATCTGATAAAGATAGGAGTAAGGTCTACATACACACTACTCTCTCCAGACTTCATTTGTGGGATTATATCGAGTATTTTGTTATTGTTGTTGTTGCGGCGGATTCAGTCTCAATATCTCATAAACTTCAAATCCTGACTCTGCCTATGCTTATTAGTACTCTTTCTTCGTAGGCGTTTGGAGATGAATTGGTTCATATTTGGAAGAAAAAGGAAAGCATATATAAAGTTAATTAGTTGAAAATATTGTATTTGAAAGTTAGAGTGGTTTTTGAACATGAAAAAACATTTGAAGTTATGCTAGTGAAAACTTGACAAATTTCATATTTCAAATTTGAAATAAGGGATTAATTTGATAAACAAATACTTATTTGAAATAATCTCTAAATAGTAATTCAATTTTATTGTTTATCCCTCAAATAATATGAGATATTTGAAAGTTGGAAAAAATAAAATACACAAGACAAAATGACCAAAAAAATATCTATTTGAGTTAGACAAAAAATGTAAATAAAAAAAAGGTGTTACTACTAAATTAGTGAATGTTAGTAAATAATGGAGTCAACAATCACCATAAGAAGCTAGACAAAAAATTGTACCTCATCTCTATTTTCTTTCACCATTATTCTTCTAACTTTTTTCTTATTGACTTTTAATGTAAACATAGTTACTCTCTGTCTCAATTTATATGATATTTTCGAATTTCGAGATTTAAATAAGTCTATCTTTGATCATAATTTTTTATAATTGTCAATTATTATGACTTATAGTACTTTTTACATAGTTTATAAATATAGAGATTCCATTTCAAAAAAATTCAAGATTTCATGTGTAAATTCTCGGTCAAACTTAAATTGTTTGACATTTGAAAAATGAAAAACGCCACATAAATTGGGACAGAGGGAGTATTACATTTAGAGGTGTTAAATTTAGACATGTAAAAATGAATTGCGTTAATAAATAAACAGATCTATAACTCGTTCAAAATTGTTTAGAATGAACTAAGATAAAGAATGAGTTATAACTCAATTCGCTCATTTCTTATTGAGTTTTATTTGTTTTATAATTGTTTAAACTAGTGAATGTAATTAGTTAAAATTTCATAAACCCAAAATATAACTATGTTTTGTAAAAAAAAATTAAACTATAGCTATATATTATTATTATAAATAAAATTTAAATATTTATCACGTCACGTAATTTTTCCTTTTAATTATTATTGTACGTACAGAACAAAAAGAATAGGTGGAGTTGATCAGTGGTGTCTTTAATAAAGAAACCAAAAATAGCAAATAGGCAGAAGTATATAGACTATATATTATAATAATATAGAGAGAAGGTATGCATTAAATTCATATTTTGGAAGATTTTGACCAGAAAATTAAATGAGACAGAAGAATGAAAGTGACATAACATAAATAATGACAAATATTTATTTATATATCCGATGTTTATATTAAATCATTTAATTTACTGTCATTAAATAATCTAATATGGTGAGACTTAATATTAATTTATCGTGATTAAGAACAAAAATGTTTTGTTTATTTTTAAAAAAAATTATATCCAGTGTTTGATATTTGGATTGCATCGAAATATTGTAAATTGAGTAAAACTTTTTCTAAAAAATAATCATGACTCACATCTGAAATCTAGAGACAAAAACACTATATAGCATATACAAATTTCTCTCATGTATCTATAATCTATTGATTTAGTGTGAATACCGAGTATAGATAATTAAGTTTTTATACATATATGATTTAGTCAAGTGAGAAAACATATTTGCTAAAAAAAACTTTAAAAAAATTCACCTGGTGCCTAGTATTCGCTGATAAAGTACTTTTTAACAAAGATGATTATATATCAGGTTAAGAATAAAAAGTCAAAAAAAAAAACTATATACAAATATTTGTCATGCATCTATTAACTTGGTGTAAACAAATGATTAAGTTTTCTTTTACCTATAAAAAATATCAGTTGCAGTGGTTGACCATTCATTTTATTCTTTATTTCATTTCCAAAAAAAATAATCACATTTAGCATTAATTTCAGATTCAGTAGAGTCTTGTTACCCTTATTCCTATGTTTTAATTGCAAAATTTTGCACAAACTGTCCACATTTTGCAGTCTCTCAGAATGAGATATTTCTGCATTGTTATGTCATTTTCATATGGTCCTTTTATTTAATGTCTTTTTGGAACTATGTTATACCAAATAAAAATCAACTATGATTTTTTTATCAATCAAAAAATTTCGATGGCTATTTTTTTATAGATAGTTTGATTGAATCGGTAAGAAAAGAAAAATATTTTTAAATTTTTATATGAAAAAATTAGGAAGTTTTCAACCATTTAAGTGAAAACTGTTTTTTTTTCATGCATTTTCTCAGTGAGCTGGTTCGAGAAAAATCATATTTTATAGAATAATTTTTTTATTAATTTATGATGAATAAAATCTTTGTTTTTAGTAGTGTATGATCTATTGTATATTCCCTTTTTGTTGTTACTTCTATGGAGAAAATTTTAATTGGTGTAGAGGGCGTATAACATATTAATATAGTGGTTAAATTTGATAGTTGCAATAGTGTGCTTCGAATTTATTGTATAACAATTGAAGTATAATGTTTTAATTAGAATTAAAACCTTTGTTGCAAGATTAAATAAGTGATCTTGAATCATGAATTTGAAAGGTGAGTTTAAATCAAGAGAATGTCATTATTTCAAATTATTTCGATCGTCTGTAACGTGAAATAATTTACCACTTTCGAGCAGACAAAAATAAAAACAAACATGACAAATAAAATAACTCAATTATAATTCGGTATAGGAATATAATTATCTCAACAAAGGACACAATTACTCAAACACAAACACATGTTCAAAAAATTCAGGTTTGAGCACTACCAAGCTAAATTTCATACACGTATATCTGAAATACACAAAAATATTTGAATGCTTGCATAAGTCAAACTATAAATAAAGTATGTAACTTTGTATGGAGATTTTTACAACTTCAATGTACTATATTTTGAAGTTAATTTTTTAGTGATTAACATACAGAAAAGAATTTATAAACATTGACTATGACTTAAATATGAGTTCCAAAATTGGCTATTTGTGCACTTTCTTAAGAAAATTGTTTCAAGCATTGAAAGGGAATGTAGGCCCATTTAAGCATCTATATTGGGCCTCCGGCCCAGTTCTATTATTATTTTTATCTTTTTTGTGTTTCTTCTAAAAATAATATGTAAATTAATTAAAGAAAATAAATATTTCTGAACAATTTGATTTGAATTTGTTAAAAGTGAACACTTTTGATCTCTTTAAAATATTTAACAAACTCTATTAGTCAGATTTGAGGTGAACGGTGAAATTTTTACTTATCGGAAACTCATATTTGAAGATGTAATTTTAGTAGTTTATGATGTGACCTATCTTCTAGAACTTGATGCAAATTTTTAAGGTATAACTTTAATTATTTTTTGTTCATAGTACAAATTTTTATGTTGGATTTTTAGAATTTAATCTTATAGAACTTTCGTTAATGTATTTTTTATTAGTATTTATTTTTGTTAAATTTAAAAATTTAAGGGAAAGGGTCTGATATACCCCTCAACTTTATCATTTAGTGCTGATATACCCTTCGTTGTGAAAGTGGTTCATATATACCATTACCGTTATACAAATGACTCATATATACCCCTACCGTTACAAAAGGAGCTCACATATACCCATTATCTAACGGAATAAAAAAATTAGTTTTAAGTTTATATTTTTGACTTTTTAAAAAAAATAAAATCTTGTAGGGGCATATGATCCTTCTAGAAAAGTTCAAGATATATTTTAATCTTTTTCATACATAATTTCTTTTTTGACTTCTTTGATTATCATTATTTGAGTTTCTTATTCTTATTTTATTTTTTCTTTCATTCTTTAGTGTAAAACAAAATTAACTAATTTTTGTGTGGCTATATTGTAATTTAAAACTAGTTTTTCCGGCAATATTGTAATTCATTTTTTGTATCTTTTAAAAAAATTGGGGCATCTATAATAAATTTTACAAGAAAAATAGTGAAACATAAATAAATTTGACTATCAAAATAATAAATTTAAATTAGTTGTTGAAAAAAAAAAATTCTCACTTCCGTTGGAGGAAGGGGTATATATGAGTCACTTTCATAATTAGGGGTATATTAGCTCTAAATAGCAAAGTTGAGGGTATATCAAACCATTTTTCCCTATATTTAATGGACTAATATTATTGACCTACCTAAAAGAGTTGATTGGTCAATAATTTGTGTTCCAAAACTTCAAATAAGAACTCATTTAGAATTAAATATAAAGAGGATTATTTATTTCCTCTATCTTATCCTACGAAATTAGGTTGATGTCATATTCACACTTTCTTTTTAATTGTAAAATTTGGCAAATAGGCATCGACATTAATTTTTCGTGTTTTTAGTCAAACGTGTTGCATGTGTTTGCACGAGTGAATGATATATATTTAGCAATTTTTTTATAATCATAATGTTCCGGACAATTTACACAAGTCTCAATTAATTTTATAAGATATTGTTATCTTTTATTAGTAATAAGTATCGGATAATTATGTTAGCTAAATTATTACAGATGAAAAAATTTACCTAATTATGGTTGAAGAATTTGTCCAATACATCTTATTCGATGGAACACTTTCTACCCTTTGCAATTCTGTAACAAACTTGATGGATAAGTCTAATTGATTCGCATCATTATGCTCAATAAAATAAATGAGCAAGTATTATTGAAATTAAATTAATTATGTGATTAGAAAGTTCTTCAATCATTTTTTGAACTTATTTTCTTATAAAGAATATTCGAATCTTTTAACCAATCGAACATAGAAAAATTAAAAGATATTTTATTAGATGTCTTAAAGAAATTAAATAAAATTTCTATTAATGGAATTGATTTCCTTGTTTAATTTATAATCATGCCAAATTTTAATTTCCAAAAATTGCACCAGATTCAATGATTTTGGGTCATAAACATAACATTGAAAATTAGAAAGTAATTGATACTAACGAATTTATTTTCTTATAAAACTTTTAAATAAGACTTAGTACCTGAACAATTGGTTGAATTTCAAAACATAATTATTATTTTTAGGTTTGAATTGATGATGGAGTGATTGTTGTTTAGACTTATGAAATTGTGAGTCATATTTAATTGTTAGTTGACAAACTCGAATTATTACTGTATTTAAAGAAGTGTGTTTGACTGGTGAATTTTGATTTTGCGGAAATTTTGGAGTGATTGTTGTTTAATTTAACTATAGTTAACTAATATGTCTAATATAAACATTCTATACAAATAAATTTTAAATTTATTTCAATAGAATGCATATAATACATTATGATATTTTTATAATCAAAACTTTCCAAAAAAACACATAATTTACTTGGTGGGTTATGCACATGCATGGAACATGAAGAAAAAAAAACAAGTGGACACTAAAACCAAAGTTGATAAATGCAATAGTACACATGGGGACACCTTATCATTTTTTTATTTATTTTTTTGGAATAATTAATAAAGATAAAGATTGAGAATGTTTTTAATTAAAAAACACATGCACCCCATGCCTTCACTATGTCTTTTGTGCATTACATATGTGATTTTTTTTTAAATAAAAAAAAATACATTAGAGATTATAATACTTTGCATGGGGAATATGCAATTATGAAAAATTAGTGGTCATGTGTTTGTTACTTTTGACAAAAAAATATTATTTTTTTCTGAAAAGTTTTGGACTTTTGGTACAATGAGTGAAAACTTAAAAATTCTTAAAATTATATATTTTTAAAAACTTTAAATTCTATAAAATTCAAGTTTGAGTATAAAATACTTGGACAATCTAATTATAAAGAAGTAGTTATTTGAAATAACCATTAGATTTTATTTCAAAAATTCTAGAACCAAAATTTATGGCTAAACGATATATAATTCAAATTAATCGAATCAGTAAACTACGAAAATCAAATGATTAAAAAAATAACTTTGTTACAAGATGAGGAAACAAAAGGCACATGACAATCAATCTAGTGACTGTTTTGAAACTTCTAAATTTTAACATATTATTGAATTGTGACAACTTTTTAACTAATAATTAAACACAAATATTAATTAGATTCTTTTAGAAGACTACTTTTTTAGTGTTCATCGACCAGATTTATATATAATTTTTTTTAATGGTCGGTCAAATGGAATCTAAAATAAAAGTGAAACAAAAAGGAAGTAATTTAATTAGAATAACGTTTAAGGAAATAATATTATTTTGATAAAAATATGAGTTGGTATTTGGTAATGACTCAGCTCTTTGTCTTTTAATGTATGGTTTGGGACTTGGGTATATATAAATTCACCGTATATAATTTATGTAAATCTCATTATTTTAGATTTACATCCTTCTTTCACAATATATAAATTATATTACACGAGGTAAAATAAGTTTTTATTAAAATACTTTTTACTTTCAGAAATAACTCGATATTTTACTTGTTAATTTATAGTTTGTAATGAGGTTTGAGAATATTCTAGATGAATACTTTTTTTTGAATCATTGTAAATAAATATTTCTTCTTTGTTCTTCCTTTTATCTTCAATGGATTTAAAGTAGTGGGAGAAAGAGTAAACAATTTATTTTTTTTAAAAAGCAACTATACAAAAAAGTGTTTAAATAATTCCAAAATGTTCATAGGTCAATAATGTGTTTTTTTTTTAAATTTCACATTCGATATCAAATATTTACATAAAAGCCTGATTAAAGTCAAATGTGTGCCGTCAATAATGTGCTAGAGCTTTTTGCATTAATAAATTTCTTTTCTAGATAACATTTTCTGACTTTTTTCCTATCAAGAGGCATGTGGTCCTGTGTGGTCTTTTCAATAATTTCATGTTCAATGAAATTGAGAAATAGACAAGAGAAATTAATTTGTTTTTTACTGCATATATAAGTTTGTAAATTCTAAAGAGTCGTACATAAAACATTTTCATAATTTTATTCTATAATCATATAATTCATAAATAGTAATCGTTAGCAATAATTTATTTGTTTTTATAAATTCGATATCGATAAATTTGTAAATCTTAAAATTCATTTGTGCCGATCAAACCTTCTAGAATTGTTTCTTTCCAAGAACCAAAAGGATTTGTGCAAAATAACAAATGTAAAAAAGAAGTGAAGAACAAAAGTTCTAGATATGTAGTGGATTCTGAAATTTTATTTTTGTATCTCCTAACCGAATCTGCTTACATTAGAATTACTCATTAATGATTGATCAAATTGGATAAATTCATCTTCAAAAATAAAAGGTTTTGGTGATGGAGGGACATGGAAAATCTAAAAGTTTGTTTACTTGTTCACATGAAACCAGTAATTTTGTTTGAATCTTTGTGTTAAAAGAAAATCTACTAAATAGTTACAAATATTTTAATATGAACTCAATTATTATTGTAGTACAAATGTCGTCATTCTAGGTTAATACGTAATTGAGTATTGTCTAGTCTCCCTTATTACTATTACTCACATACAAATCTTATTCTATTACATATTGTTTCCTTTACTTCCACTAATGTATTATGTGATATTGCTACATATTATTTTCTTCTCCATTATGTCCAGCATGACTGCTTCACTATTGCATTTTCCTTTTCATACTTAATTTTATTATGATTTACTTGAGTCGATGGTCTATAAAAAATAACTTATAATCTACCTTCACAACGTATAAGTAAAACTGCGTACATACCACCTCTTCTTAGACCCAACTTATAGGGATTACATTGGATAAGTAATTATTGTTGTTACTAACGTTATTGTAAAAACGAATAAATTTTAAAATTTAAATCTCTATTTCTAAAAAAGAATTATATCAATCACTTGACGTTATTTTCTTACTCGTTAGTACTATTTTTTAATAATTGCAACTAACATACTTATGACTAATAAAATATAAATGGCTTTTCTCACTTGTTTGAAGCCATATAAGTTTTTCTTCAATCTATATTGGTGTAAGTTCTTGGTCAAAGATTGCATATTCTAGATATATGCTTTATAATTAAGAAAAAAAAGGAAATTAGTTAAGATAAATTTCCACAATTAATTATACAAAAGTTAGGTTGATGATGAAATGAATGACACAGCAAAAAAAAATAAAAAAAATACAGCAACTATGATATGTTCAAAATTCAAATATTTAGTCAATAATAGTTACTTTGAATTTAATTGGATTAAATGAAACAATTGAAGATAATTGAAGTAACACAGGTTCTTTTATGACTTTAAAAGTGTCTTTTTTTTTTTTTGTAATTACAATTAGTTAAATTACCATGAGAATACTAATTCTATTATCTTTCTTGTTAATATATATAAGTTCAATATATTTCGACCTTTCTGTATCAACCATTTTCTATAAATTTCATTAACAATCAAATTCTTTTTTTCGGAATTTGTTTACCATTCTATTTCATATTTTTTTAATAATGATATTTTATTATAATAGTCAAATAATATTCAAATAAACGTTATCGTTATAAGGTCTTGTCTATATTAAAAAATTTCCATGGGGCAAAATGTGCAGCCCTAAAAATGTGAATTGTGTGGCAACTTCTAAATAGTACCCTTTGTCAAACTGAACCAAACATGTTACAAACACATGAAAAAAATAAATTAACAAAAAGTTTTAGTCAAGATGACCAAAATTTAGCCACTAGAAAAATGGGTCCAAATTCTAACTGTCCCAACTCTAATGAGTAGAGTAGAAGAATATGAAAGTTTACTAGGTATATGTCATTTTCTATCGATATAAATATTAAGTAACTTTATTCATTCGACATTCAGATAGGGGCGAAGCTAGAATGTCATTATGAATTTGACCGAATTTTATAATTTGATTTAAATTCTATATTTATCTTAAAAATTCATTGAGCGTATTTTAAAAACTTAATAACTTAATAAACTAAGATCTTTCCTTTAGTTAGGAGGATTGATCAAAAGGTAACATATATAATCCGAAAAATCATTTTTATCCTATATTGTGAAATATAATTTTTCGACGAACGTGATTCAATTAAATCCCTCTTTACCTAGCTTTCCCTTTAAGCTTAAGCAGATGAAATAAAAATTTCAAAAAAAATTATGCGATATTCATTATCTATATTGAAGTTGAACTAAATATAAATTCATCCAGAAAAATTCATATTAAAAATAAAGTGATCCCCAACAGAGCGATTACATAATTAGAACCCAAAATTATTTTATTTCTACTATTCAATTATTAAATACGCCCCTACTAGCTATATATGGATTTCTTTCCCTATAAATACCCAAACAAAGCCTCAATCTTTTACACACAAAAAACTCACCTTCAATATCTCCCATCTTTTTATTCCACACACTATTTACTCAAAATAGAAAAAAACATTTCTTCAAGAAATTAAAAATGGAGAATTTCCCAATTATCAACTTGGAAAAACTCAATGGTGCTGAGAGAGCTGCCACCATGGAAAAGATTAATGATGCTTGTGAAAATTGGGGCTTCTTTGAGGTATAGTATTTACAGATAAAAGTATTTGGTTATTAAAAAAACATCAATATTGATATACTTTTAATGTTGAATTACGATCCACTAGAATAAATATCGTCTTTATAATATTCATATTGGTCTTTATGTCTTTCCTCAAAAAGTGTGCCTTTATGGCCTTGGGGAATAGAGCTAGAGTGTCGTCCTCTGGTTCAAATTTTATATTTGTCTTAAAAATATCTTGAATATGTACATATTATTAATTTAAAACCTAGTATAATTTCAAATTCTGACTCGACCCCTTCTGGTCTTATCCCATAAAAATGTATTAAGACTTCTTTTTTTATGTAATTTTGAAAATGATGTATAATTTATTTATTTTAATTGTATAGTTGGTGAACCATGGAATCCCACATGAAGTGATGGACACTGTGGAGAAATTAACAAAGGGACATTACAAGAAGTGTATGGAACAAAGATTTAAAGAATTGGTGGCTAAGAAAGGACTTGAAGGTGTTGAAGTTGAGGTTACTGATATGGATTGGGAAAGTACTTTTTTCTTGAGGCATCTCCCTTCTTCTAATATCTCTGAAATCCCTGATCTTGATGATGTATATAGGTAAACTTCAAAATCTCACGTTAAGTTACGTAATTTTTTTTCATCTGTCTAAGTTTTGATTGATGGTGGAGCCCCATATAAGAAAGGGGGACTCAATTGAATGACCTTCAAACTTTTGTGTATGTATTATAAAATTTTGAATCTCCTTATATAACATAAGAGGAATATAGGTTTAAATCTCAAGTTAATATTTTTGAATATTTTTTTGAATCCTTTTATCAAAATTTATGTCTATATGTCATCGTCTGTTTTAGTGAAAGATATATAACATATTTTATGAACTGATTGAGGTATACATAAACTGACTCTACTAGTGTTGATTATAAAAGTAACATGATATAAGTGATAAGTGTCCAAATTTTGCCAGCGTTGATTGACCAAGATCCCAAATTAAGAGTTATTTTAGTAGGACAACAATGATTTTTTTAACTATATGTCTATATATATACAGAAATATGTTCCACCTTCTACCCCTTATTTTATTATATTTAATTTGTCTTCTTTTGGTGTGTGTGGTTGGGGGTTCCACATGTACTTTGAATTGAGACTTGACCACTAATAGAACTATCATAATTAACCTCCTCAACTAAGAACTAGTAAGATCACTTCAAGAAAATAAGAATTGTAATTAAAAACTGATCGTTAATATTATTTAGCGATGAATTGTCAAAAGATCTTATCAACAACGGTCCATTGAGACAAAATGATAAAAATCATAGCTAATTCCTCTTTTTTTAATAATGTATAGTTTCTTCGTCCAGAAATAAATGAATAATTAATCTATATTGTACAGAGACAGAGATAGGGTGTCATCATAAGGTGTTCATTCGAAATTTTTTCATAGAAAAGTTACGATTGTGGATTTTAAATCTCCATAGTGAAATTTTGACTCTGTCGTTGATATTGTCTATATGATGTAGGGAAGTTATGAGGGATTTTGCTAAAAGATTAGAGAAGTTAGCTGAGGAACTCTTGGATTTGCTTTGTGAAAATCTTGGACTAGAAAAAAGTTACTTGAAAAATACATTTTATGGCTCAAAAGGTCCAAATTTTGGGACTAAAGTAAGTAACTATCCACCATGCCCAAAACCTGATTTAATAAAAGGATTGCGCGCGCACACGGACGCTGGTGGCATAATACTTCTCTTCCAAGATGACAAGGTGAGTGGCCTACAACTCCTCAAAGATGGTCAATGGATCGATGTCCCTCCCATGCGCCACTCCATCGTGGTTAACCTAGGTGACCAACTCGAGGTAAAGAATTTCATACTTATGTAAAAAATCCTAAAATATCTTGTTTGACGTCTACTTTATCTGAAGTTTAACTTCTATATGTTGTTATTGAACTTCAAAGAAGTAGGTTTTGACTTGAATAACTTTTGTAAAGTTGATAGTTACTTATTGTGTTGACTACAAATTAAAACATGTTCACATTTTCAGACCTTGAGCATCATGACTTACTTTTAGTATGATTAACTATGAACAACTTCTGTTGCTAAACAATAAAATTTTATTGTTAATTAAACCTCTTTAACAATGGTTTAGTGATGGTTGTCAAAAAAATCTATTATAGAATGGTCCATAATAAGTCGTACTAGCTATTGCCTACTAGGCAACCTGCTATAACATGTTAAATTACACTAATAGTATAAACTATTTATACTATCGATGTAGCTAAGTTAAATCCTTTAAACAGGTAATCACGAATGGGAAGTATAAGAGTGTGATGCACAGAGTGATCGCACAAAAAGACGGGACTCGGATGTCATTAGCATCCTTCTACAATCCAGGAAATGATGCATTGATCTATCCAGCACCAGCTCTGGTTGATAAAGAGACAGAGGCACATAACAAACAAGTTTACCCTAAATTTGTGTTTGATGATTACATGACGTTATATGCTAATCTCAAATTTCAAGCCAAAGAGCCAAGATTTGAAGCCATGAAAGCTATGGAAAGTGATCCAATTGAAATTGCTTAGATTAAACATTTTTAAAAATGGAAGAAAATTATTTGTTATTGAAATACATTATTTGTTTTTTTTTAGTATAGTGGAATTTATATATTTTTATTACAAAGAGTGTGTCCCTACTACATGTGTGGTAAAGAGGACTAAAGTTTTCTCCACATATTTTAATACCCAAAATGAGATGTGTTTCTGTTTTTCTCATTAGTTTTTCTTTTTATTTTGTTTTCCTACTTTATAATATGCTTGAAATTTTCTATACAATGTAATTTTTTAGCTGACATCCGTTGGACAAAGGTGGCTCCGCCACTAGTGTAACAAGAGTATATGTCAAGAATCTACAAATAGGACCAATGATGGATCATTATGTTATTTTTTCTGTTTCAATTTAAGTAAATACTTATTTGTTTCGGCATGAAATGTAAGGAAAAAATTGAAGACTTTTGAAAATTGTGATCATAAGCATGCCATAACATTCACATGATTATAAATTTTTTGAAACTTTTAGTCTTAAACATGTTATAACATTAGGAATTATGGTTATAAGAGCTTATCATTATGGACAAAATAAAGGCTTAGGTCATATGCAGCCCCTTAAAGTTGTGTGCATATTTCACTTAGACACCTCAATTTAGCCTTGTACCTATTGAACACTTAAATCTTAACAAATTTATACCTATTTAACACAAAATGATAATTTAAAAAAAATAATAGTGCGTGCATCTCAATCGCATATACATAGCAAATGAACTAATGAGACACTGACACGTGGCGATTGAATTTTTTTTATAAAAAAACTCTATTTAAATAATACAAAAGGAATTTTAAGAAAATATAATTTTATTTTTGAGTTAACCCACCCCACGCCCACCCCCACCCCCTTCTTCTTTCTTCTTCTCCCCTTTGCACTGGGTCACCCCTGCGCCTCAACCCGTCAACCACCAGTAAACCATAGCCTATGCCCTACGGTCTTCTTCTTCGTCGGACCTTGTTTTCCTTTCAACTGGGTTGTTGCGCTTCAAAAGCCAATAAACCATAACATTCACCCCTTTCTTTTTCTCCATCGAATCATATTCCTTTCACCGACGTCGATAATACACCATTGTTGCCCATCTAAGCTAACCCCTCATTTATCTTTCGTTCTAATATCATCAAAACGTTTCATCCATTCTCTTCATCGTGTTTCCATTAGTAAACATTTATCACAATTATAAGAAAATAATAGACGTTTTTCAAAAAAATAATCAATTGCTTCGCTGGAATACTATTTTCATCTTAAACTATGAAGTTTCGCCGAAATATTATTTTCAGCAGAAATAATGAAGCTTCACCGGAATATTATTGTCATCGAAAATAATAGACCTTCACCAGAATATTTGAGACTTTAATCAGATCTACATAAAATAAAAAATAAAATAAAAAAAGAATGAAAAAACAGTAGACGAATTGGAGAGGTGCAGGGGGTGGGTGTGTAAAGAGACATGGAATAGTTGCAGAGGGAGGATGAGAAAGACGTTCCCTCCCTTTCTTTTTTTTTCTTTTTTTTTATATTAATTATTATTGTTTATTAATGTAGCTATATAAGTTGGAAAGAAAAAGAAAAAAAAATATTTCTAATTGTTTTCACGCGTTTTAGGAGAGTGAACTACACTTTTTTGGCCATGTCAGCTTTTTGTGTCTAATAGGAATCACTTTTGAATATATAAAGTGTTCAATAGGTAAATGTCTAAATTGAGGTGTCTAAGTGATATATGCGGATAACTTTAAGGAGCCGCATATGACTTAAGTCTAAAATAAAATAAAGTTAAATTTAAGTTGAGCCTCTATTTGGGCCTGTAATTTGAAGCCCAGAACTAGATGGTTCAGATCAATCAAATGGGCCTAGTAAATTTTCTAGAAAACGTACAAGGCCCATTAAAACTTTTTCATTGATATCTCAATTAATTTGAATTTGCACGGCATAAGATTCATTAAAGGACAACTTTCACATATAACAAACGTAAAAATCATATTTGTATGTTATAGCTATAATTTGCATAATTGAGCTCCATAGCAAATTTTATGTTTGCTATGGAGCTTTTGATTTGTATAATTCGCTAAATGCATCAAATTTTATACAAATTGTTCAGTTTTGTATAAATTCACTTATACATTGTAATTTGTATAATAAGATATTTATTTGTATAATTATAAGTATATGGGATCAAAATATATGTATTTGTATTTGTATATACACTTTTCTCTCGCTTTATACAAACACAAACGCATTTTATACCGAAATGTATAAAATGACTAATTGTATACCGAAAATGGCTAATTATATACCGAATCAGATGGCAAAAAAATGAAATATTTACTGCGAATTACAAATAAAATAACTATGGCTTATCTCGAATAGATATGGAGAAGTATATTTTGGCAGATTGCTAGACCTTTTATCTATTTAAATTATTATTATTTTCGGACTTCATTTTTACACAATGTTTGGCTCCCTTTGGGACCATTTTAACCTATTTTAAAAATATATTTTCTTAGTACTTGATGACAAAATTTGAACTTATTATCAAGACGTTTGGATAAATAATATTAGGACAAATTACTTAACTACACTCCTTTACTTACCTTAATATCCATTTATCCCTATTTATTTCAAAAATTTCAAAAATCCCTTATTTACCTATGTATCCCGCATGTATCCCGTGCACAACGCTATGTATCCCACTATGTGGAATGTATCAAACGCTATGTATCCCGCATGTATCCCGTGCACAATACTATGTATCCCGCTATGTGGAATGTATCAAACCTAATGTATCCCGTGCACAATGTTATGTATCCCGCTATGTGGAATGTATCATACCTAATGTATCCCATGCACAACACTATGTATCCCGCAAACATTATTTTTAAGAGATTTTTGGTAAATAAAAAACTAGAAAGAATAGAATGTTATTTAGTACTTATAATATATGGTTCTATAATTTATACATACTATTATGATTTTGACAATGAATGGATTGGCCTACCACTAAAAGTTTGAAAATGGGCCCTCTTTACACGACTTTCACATTTTGTATCTAGAAATAGAGGTAGGTGAGGGGCAAGACGGAACGGGACAGGACAAAACTTATGCGGGACAGGGCGAGGCAGGCTCTTATGTAGAATGAGTGGGAGTGTGAACGAGTTAAACCCTTTTGAAATATCAAAATGACACAAGACAGAGTTAAAAACGTTGGAAAAAGTATTGCTATAACTTTATAATGTTTTGCAATATTTTAGTATCTTTTCACCTTTATTTGTATATGACTATTATTTCCTCGTCTCATATTAGTTGTCTTAAATTACTTATCAATTTTTAAAATTTAGATATAATTAATTACATTTTATCCTAACAATTAATTTATTTTGAAGGGAAAAAAGACAAATATACCCCTGAATTATCGTAAATGGTATGCAGATACTATTTGTCATACTTCTGGACATTGGTGCCCCTGCCGTCCAAAACTAGAGCATATATGTCCTTCACTCTAACGGAAGACTAAATAGGAACACATGGCACAATCTTATCCGCCGATCCGATATTTAATAAATGTCGGGCCGGTGGATAAGATTATGACACGTGTATGTCCGTTAGTATAAATGGTATAAATGCTCTAGTTTTTGGACGGCAGAGACACCAATATTCCAAAAGTATAACGAATGATATCTGCATACCATTTATGATAGTTCAGAAGTATATTTCTTTTATCCCTATATATATATATATATGAATTTCATAAACTTTAAATATCAAATCCGCTTCTAATTCGTATGTAGTTGAGGTTGATATTAGTGTTTAGGCGGTAATCCTATTCAAACTGTATTCAAATTAGATATTAAGTTTTATTTTATTTTTATGATGACATTTGGTGTTAATCTGTCAAGGAAAGGACCCAGTAAACAAAATCTTTATTTTAAAAAAATATAAATAAATCTTCTTTACGTTGAAGTATGACATTGACTAATGATTTTTAGTAGCTCATTTGTCCATATCTCTTGAGTGAATGGACAAATGAATAATTAAATGAGGACAAATCCAAAGTCATTAAACTAATTTTTTTTTGGCATAATTTTATTTATAACAATACAATAAGATTAAACATCATACATATATAATAATACTTCAATATAACAATTACAAAAATTGTATTGAAAGATTTAACATTGTACTTAAAATAAATTTACTCCTCTATTTTAAGACCATAAAATCTATTTTTTTTCCCTTTTTTTAATTACATAAATAAGTTTCCTTAAATTTGAAATAACTTTTTTTTTAATATTTTTTTTTTATCAACACTTTTTTTGGTTTTTCCACCCCCGCATTAGAGTTTCGATTAAATTTGAATCATGTACGACAGGGCTTATTCAAATGTCACACTCCCAACAAAATTTTCTCTCTATATCCAGAGCTCAAACCCGACCTCTTATTAAGATAAGACCGTCTCACAATTACACCACAAGCCCTTTGTTTTTTTTATTAACAGTTAGAACCATTCCACCAAATGTCTTAAGAGGGGGTATTTTTCATTGCATTTAATCCTCCCTCTCCTATCATCCAACTTTCCTCTTCATATCCCCATTTTTATCTTCTTTTTTCCCTCTTCTTTTTTCAGCCATTTTCCCCCATTTTACTAATTGCTTTTTCCCTTTTTTTTGTCTGGGGTCCCTCATCCTGTTCAGCTGGTCAAGAGGTTAATTTTATTGTTTCTATATTCTTTTTAAGGGTTGTGTGATATATCTTTATGTTAATCCACATTTTATTAGTTTCTTTCTGCAATTTTTTGCCCAAAAAAATGACCTTTCTTTGAGTTCTTGGATTCCCATTTGTGAAAAAGCTCAGTTTTTGCAATTTGATGCTAAAGAATTGGTCTTTCTTTGAATTCTTGGATACCCATTTGTAAAAAAGCTCAATTTTTTGCAATTTAATGCTAAAAAACTGGCCTTTCTTTGAATTCTTGGACACCTATATGTATAAAGATTCAATTTTTATACTTTTATGTTAAAGTTGAGAGCTTGTTTTGTGTAAAATCCAAAAAATGTATGGAACCCATAGCAAGAGAGACATGGAGATTGAATATCAATCTCAAGTTCCAATTTTGAGGCCAAGTATACATGCCAGAAGGGCAAAGATTACTGTGAAATTTCAAGATCTGTATGGATTTACTGTTGAAGGGAATGTTGATGATGTTAATGTGTTGAATGAGGTTAGGGAGAAAGTTAGGGAACAAGGGAAAGTTTGGTGGTCATTAGAAGCTAGCAAAGGTGCTAATTGGTATTTGCAAACTCATGTTTCCTCAACCCTTAAAACATCCCTCAAATTCTCTGCTTTGGTGAATGCAATTACTCTCAAGAAGCTCATTAGGAAAGGAATTCCACCTGTTTTGAGGCCTAAGGTGTGGTTTTCACTATCAGGGGCTGCTAAGAAGAAATCGACCGCCCCGGATAGTTATTATGAGGATTTGACAAAGGCTGTACAGGATAAGGTCACACCTGCAACCAAGCAGATTGATCATGTGAGTTTCTTGGTTCAAATATTACATTGTTCCCTTGTGAGAGATTTTGGTTTTGTTACTGAGCATGATGTCAGTTTTCTAATGTCTTGGTTAGAGTTTGCAGTATGCTGAGACTTGATGTTTATCTGAAAGATTTGGTTTTGTTACTCAGCATGTATTTGTGTGTGTGTGTGTGTTTTTTTTATGTTAGTTCTTGGAGTGAAAGGTCAAAAACACCTTAAAGTATCATGTTTTTTTTTTAGTTTCATACGTGAATTATCAGGTATGCGAGTTTTCTACTTGAACTATCACTAACTATTTATCAAAAACACACCTTAATTATCAATTGCTCCTTTTTCCTACTTGAACGATGACGATATTTTACGTAGGAAAAGAGAACAATTGATAGTTGAGGTGTGTTTTGATAAATAGTTTAGGTAGGAAACTCGAAAAATCGGGATACTTTAGGTGTGTTTTTGGCCATTAACTCTAGCTCTTTTATGCGTCCTGCAGATTTATTGTGTAACGATATGCACACCTGTAACAACAGCACTAGAGTTTCTTTTTCTCATTGTGGTTGGTTAACTGCATAAGATTCTGCACAGGGTTGTATATATACAACAACATACCCAGTGTAGGGTTGTATTTATGCTGCCATAATATTTGAAGAGTGAAATTTACTTGGCATGCTCTTTTAGGGTCTTTATACTGATGCTTCCTTGTCTGTGAACTTAACTCCATGTAAATACTTTTAAGTTCTGGGAAGTTATGTTTTCTTTTTCTTTTCTTTTAGTTAGAGCGAGATCCACATGTTGTGCACATATACAACGATTAAAGCTTAGTTAGCTAACGGACAGGGTTAGTTCATGTAACTTATCACCAAGCTTGTAGTAAATGCTGAAAAATTTGAGATATCTTACATCTTATGTTTTGGTATCGCCACCTTTGTTATTATCTCAATGTGTTTTTACTTGCAGGACCTTCCACGAACCTTTCCTGGTCACCCCTGGTTGGACACTGCTGAGGGTCATGCTGCCCTTAGGAGGGTCCTTGTTGCCTATTCTTTCCGTGATTCTGATGTTGGCTACTGCCAGGTAGATATGTTTTTTCTTAGTAGAGCAAAAGATATTATTTTGATATTCTATCAGCTTTACATATTCTCCATGCTGCCATGCTTCACAGTGGAGGCCATACCGTCATTTTCATACACATCTGTATAGCTTCTGTTGGTTCTAAACTGTTAATCTTTCAGTATGCTTGAATAGGCCCAATTTACAGGAATATGTACGTAATATGATTTTAGACTATAAAGATCACCTACTTGAGTATTTCTACATTTGAGAAGTTACCTTCGGTTAGTTCTAGGCTTGTACAATTCAAGAATCATTTATAGTTGAGTTACATAATCCTCTCGGTTTAGAGTCAAAACTGACCACAAATCTCCTGAAGTACCTCTTGGTTTCTCTTGTTCAATGTGTGGTAGACAGTGATACAATATTAGTCATAACTGACTAGTGCTCAAGGATGAATTTTAATGCTTAGTGTGAACACATCCTACCCTCCCCAGACACTACTTGTGGGATTACACTGGGTATGTTGTTGTAGTGCTTGTTTAGCACAAGTTCTTTGTTAGAACCTCGTTGGTTTAAACTCACAATTTAATCTAGTAATTAGCATTTAATCCAATAAAGTATGCTCTCAATGAATATGACTACTTAAAAGAATATCATGTCAGAAAGTTCAGGTCCATCTACCCTTAACAGAATTCTACTCCATATTGGAGTTAAACAAAACCAACTAACCAAGTGAATACTAGAATTTATCATTAATATGAAGAGTAAAGATTTAAGGAAAGATGAACTTGGCTAGAGAATGTTGTCTTGGTCATTTCCTTCTTTCGTCTCTTTTTAGTGAAGCCTATCCTTAGTTGTCTGTCTTCTCAAATTTTAACTCTAAAACCTTCTTTGATCAACCTTTAAACACACTCTCATGGAGTTTTCAATCAGTCAAGGAAATACTTCTCTTCTGGAAAGAGTATAAATCTGAAACTGCCTCTGGGCATTGCTCTGCTGAAAACCAGCACAACTCTGCTGACATGCTGCACCCATCCACGTCCAAATGCTGGCATAGCTGCAGTGAGCCACTGCCCGATTTGTACTATTTTGGCGGTGTATTTGCTTTGGAATCCAACATAGCTGCACTGGTTCACTACTAATTTTGGATGTACCCAAATTATGCTTTATTTCTTCAGTTGGGATCTAGATTTCAAAGCTACAATCCTGTCAAACTTCAAGGTCCAACTCCTCTTGGATTTGTGCATTTTCGATTTTGAAGTTGAATCGTAAGATGACCTCTTGATAGCATATTTTTATTCCAAATTGTGCTTTATTTGTTCGGTTGGGATCTTGAAGACCTACAATCCCCTCACTTCAAGGTCCAATGCTTCTTGGATTATGCATTTTCTATTCTGAAGTTGAATCATACGATGACCTCTTGATAGCATTTTATTACATAAATCATCATTCTCCTTTTGTACAAAGATTAAGAAAAAAGAAATTGTTCAAGACTTGAAAAACTTTGTGAAACTGGTGAAGGAAAAAAAACATGAAAGGATACTACTACTCCTGTCCCATTTTGTTTGACCTAGTTATTACGTAGACATTTTGCGTAAAAGTTAGATATTAGTATTGTTCTTTTCATTGTTAAATTAGACATAAGTAGTGCTTTTCACATAAAATATGGGATACATAACAAATGCTCGACGGTATATGCAAAATAAGCCATGTCAAATCATTAACCAATTATATGAGTATGCTTCAATCACAAATCAGTTAGAGTCGGCTACGATAGAAGTGAAATCAGTTGATGAGCGATTAACACTTCCTTAAATTCATGTATCTTATCAATCAAGTGTGGTCGTATTAGTCTAAACTATTCATTCCAATTTCTTTTCTGCTTTTTGTCCATGTTGATGTTTAGTTTCGTAATTGATTTATTCAACATCTCAAGGAACAGATGTTCAAATAGTAATATATTTAGCATAGTTGCCTTAGGTTCTAAACCGAACTGCATGCAGCATCCAACTCCTAACAATTTTGAAACATTTTGCACATAAATTTGGCTTCAGTTGTGATTGACTTAGAGAAAGTGATATGGGAACCGACATCAACAAGTGGTCATTTTACTTCACCAATACTCCCTCAGTCCCAATATAATGTCTTAGTTTGATTGGGCATGGAGTTTAAGAAATAAAGGAAAACTTTTGAATTTTATGATCTTTAATTAATTGTGTATAGTCCTTTAAATCTTGTGGTCCTAAACTTGTCATGTAGAATGTTGGAATTTGAAAACTTATTAAATATAGAAAGAGACACGCTTTTTGAGACAGATTAAAAAGGTAAGTAAGACACTTCAATTGGCACGGAGGGAGTAGTTGATATGCCGATCTGGTCTAAACCAGTTGATTGTTTTGCAGGGATTAAACTATGTTGCAGCATTATTATTGCTGGTGATGAAAACCGAAGAAGAGGCTTTCTGGATGATTGCTGTCCTTCTAGAGAATGTGTTAGTCACCGACTGTTATAATAAGAACTTATCTGGATGTCATGTTGAACAAAGAGTGTTCAAGGATCTATTAACCAAAAAATGTCCAAGGTACTTATAATCTCTTCCATAAGTTTGCTCTTGGCGTGAATATAGATTCCTTACAAGTTCTGTTGTTTTCTGATACTGATGAGAAAACGTACAGGATAGCCGCTCATTTGGAGGCACTGGAGTTCGATGTTTCTCTTGTTTGCACCGAATGGTTTCTCTGCCTTTTCGCCAAAAGCTTGCCTTCTGAGGTCAACAAATTTAGTCTCTTTATCCTCTCTGTGTGGGTCTGAGTTGCTATGAAATAGACCGTGCACTATATGTTCTCATATGAAAACACCAGTGTAATATTGTTTAATGATTCTTCCATCGGTTACTTCATTACAGACAACCTTGCGGGTCTGGGATGTCCTTTTCAACGAAGGTGCAAATCTTCTATTTCATGTGGCATTGGCAATTTTTAAGGTAGATTCTTCCTAATATAAGGATTTATGATAACTTCTTCCATTATTTTTCTTGCCTCTCGAGTTCTTCATCTGCTTAGAACTGAAATTCTAAATGCTAAGACTTATCCTACGATATGCCGATGACTAGATGAACGAAGAAGAGTTGCTGACGGTTCATCATGTTGGGGATGTAATTCATATAATCCAGAGATGCACACATCAACTTTTTGATCCTGATGACTTGTTGACGGTAATATGTTCTCGCTAGACTCCTGTTCTATTTATTCTCATATCTTCAAGTACCTACTTAACGATTAAGCCAGAAATGTAATGGCTTTTTCCAATGGAGTATAGTGTTATAATTAGCGGAGCCAGAATTTGAAGTTTATGAGTTTTGAACTTACCACCAAACCCATAGCTCATCTTAGATACTGGGTTCAGTGTTCACAATTAAGTATTTATACACATATAATGAGTTTTCTGATACAAATACAAGGTCTAAGCAAAAGTTACTCTGTTTCGTCTTTAAATCTATTCTAATCCAAATACAAGGTCTAAAATCACTATTTGAATTTTCTGATACAATACAAGGTCTAAGACCACTATTTTACACCAGTCGTTTTAACCACAAAAATTAACCATATTCTTGACAATATTTTTTCAGGTTGCTTTTGATCAAATTGGTTTTATGACAACCACTACTATATCAAGACAGAGGAAAAAGCAGGAACCGGCGGTCATGGCAGAGCTTGACCAGAGACTAAGGCGGTTAAATTCCATAAACGCGAGTGACGAACAATAGTTTTGTGATGGAAACCTTATAATTGTAGTATATATATATATACATGTTGTATCTCTATCAGGGCATGCTGCCCTTGTAGGACATCACAACCCTTATGCTCATAAAGCAATGAGCTAAACAACAGCTTGGAGAGTCCTCTTGTGTTTATTTATGTTTGTAGATCTTCAAAAGTGTAAATTTTGAACTGTTGTATACTAGTCCTATATTCTTTCCCCTTGTTAACTTATCCAGTTTTGCATACTTTCAAGAATGGAATTATGGTAGATTGTGCTACTGGTACAATGTCACTAAGTACTTAAATTTTGGCTCCTTGAGAATGATCATATTCATAAAAAATATTATGAGAAGCATAAAGCACCATTTCTTTGAGAATGCACATGTAGACACCTCTGAGAGCAGTGTCCGCTCTCCCTTGTAGGGGAGTTGGATGGTCATTCTGCCCTTCGAGACTTTTTTAGTTCTTTTCTGGTATAAATATATAAACATATACTTAAATTTGGCCTTAGCTAGCAATTAAGCATTCTGACTTTTGAGAGTGCATATGTAGATTCCTCAATTTAGTCTCGATTGTCAAGTAAACACTTTAATTCATTCAACTATGTATCATGAATACGATGTGGCACATAAATTTTGGTGGTTTTTAGATGGTCTATTTGTAAGTTGGAGTGTTCAACTAACATAATGGAGATGAGTTGAAGTGTCTAAATGTGTATATTCAAAGTTGGAGTAGTTACTTGCTAGTTGAGGCAATATTACAGTTTTAATATGGCACAGCAAATACAGAACAGAGTGAACTTGATCCATTTTACTGCCTATTACCAAACACAAAAATAATAAAATTGGAGAACAAGAGGAATTTGTTCCATTATATTGCAGTGTGAACCACTGAAACTGGGTCATGGGAACAAAGTAGTTGTGTATTAAAGATGTACAATTACTTGCCTTCACTTTTCACAGCTTTCAACCTCACTAGGTTTGTGTAGTATAGAATGCATTTAAGTAAAATGGCAGCCCAGTGCACTAAGCTCTCACTATGAGCGAGTTCCGGAGAAAGGCTGGACCACAGTCCACAAGGGTCTATTACACACAACCTTACCCTACTTTTCTGCACGAGGCTGTTTCCGCGGCTCAAACTCATTGAGTAACTAATGATAACAGGGTTCAAAGTTTTGTTCATCACCTTACGTCAAGACTCCCCTTCAAAAGAATGCATTGAGTAACTACTGCGCTCTCTGTAACTATCATGAGTTGTGGTGGGACGGAAAGAATCCCTCGACCCTTTACCAGAAAATCCCAAATAAGGTAGAGAGGGAGCTCTCCCCCTCCTTAATAGGCCTTTTACGCGGGTAGAATCTGAATTAGTTGGACAAGTGACCGGATACAAGATGGTTACTAGAAAATAAGAAGAAAAAAAAAGAAGAGGAACTGCCCTATTAACCAACTTCACTTGACATGTCCTCTTGAAAGCAAAACTGAGGACAACATCAGAAAGAAACCTTGGAAAATTTTTTTGTATATATATTTTTTCTTCAAATTCTATCTTTCTTCTTGCACCCCCTTTTCCACTTCAGAAGTTGTGGAAGCAATGTCACCATCAGAGGCTGCTGCTGGAGATGCATCCAAACCGGCGTTTTCTGCATTGTTGGACTCTGAATCTTCAGTCTTTGTTTGCAAGCTCCAGTACATGATGCTTGCTGTGAGTGTCAGCATCATCTTCTGGTTCACCTGAGTGGTAAAAGTTGATTTATATTCAAGAAAAAGGGTTGATGGAAAGAAGCAATGGTTCTGCTATTACATGGAACTAATAGGAATGCTTGACTACAGTCGAGTTTTTAGCTGCATCAACGAGCTCCTAAGTCCATTCGAAGACTTGCAAACATATCTTTCTTGATATGAAATGCTAGTTCTTCAACAACAACAAATCCAGTGTAATCCCACTAGTGGTGTCTGAGGAGGGTAGAGTGTCCGTAGACCTTACCCCTACCTTGAGAAGGTAGAGAGGTTATTTCCTATAGATCCTCAGCTCAAAGACTCTATTCAGCTTATCAGCCCCTAGCTAGGAATATAAACTCTGTATTATACTGCATATATAAAAAGGTATCACATCCAGTCTGAAGGCAAGCATAAGCGCGCAGTTTCTTCAATCTAATCTCTTACCTCTATTATATCCTCTGGCAATAAAAAGATGGAGCACCCGAGTTTACGTGCTACACTGATTGTATAAGTTGCATTAAGCTTCTTATCCTCATCTGCAATGTATTCAGAGACATCAGTACTTTCTTGAAAGCCAAAGCAAAAGATAATTGTTCAAACTTTTCTTAGCGACGTAATACATAGACAGACACTCACACTTAGCCTCAATTGGCGAACAAGCACTCTAACTTTTCGAGTACATATCTAGACACCTCAAATTGGTCTCAACTAACCACTAAACACTCCAACTTGTCCGCACTGTGTCTCATGGACACCCAATGCTGATATGACACATAAATAATAAGTTGGAGTGTTCAAATGAGTTGAGGTGTCTAGCTATGCATACTCAAAGTTGGAGTGTTTACTTGTCAGCTGAGGCCAAGTTTGCGTCTGTTTATGTATTATGCCTTTCTTAACTCATCCCAAAAATGATAAGGAAGTCTTTGCTTCTCAGTTTTTCAATAAGACAAAAGCATTTTTACTGGGGTGGGTTCAAGAGTCTACGAACTCTTCGCGTACCAGTTTTACCCCTGGTCACAAGGCTCCAATTGACAACCCTTGGTTCCACAGCGCTTAGAAGCTCGAGAAAGAATTTCCCACTCGATATATTTTTGTCCTAACAAAACAATATAACTCAGGTGTCATGCAATATAAACTGATGATAGCAGGGTTCAAAGTTTTGTTCATCACCTTAAAGCTTTCAATTTGAGATTTTCTCCCTGCATTCTTCACTTTACTGTTTGCCCAATTTAGTATGTCAGCATCTGTTATTTCCTTTCCAAGGGCATGAAATTTCAAGTTTATCAACAGTTGGAGCATTGAAAACCTCATTAACTGCCACAAAAAAGCTGCAAGACAACAAAATGATTTTAACAATTCAAATCATAAAACTATGCATAACTGAACTTTTGAGGTACATTGTTCCATGCTTATGGTGTAGAGTGTAGACTATCGTCCTTACGAGAAAGAAAAAGTGTTAATTTGCATGTATTCAACAGAAGTTAAGTTTTTATCGGATGCTCATTGTACGTAACACAAACTAACATGTACTAATCAGGCTGAGCATGCTTTCAAGAACAACAACAAACCAAATCAAAACCTGAATATGCAACTAGCTCAAAAAAGTGATTAGATTGCTTTTTTGATGTATCCAAAACTCAGTATCAGCACCCTCTCTTTGACCTGTTGTACAGATTGGAACTCAAACGTTTTGTGTAATCCGTGGGAACATGTGAAATGCGTAAATAAGATAGCTTTGATCAAGCAATAGACCCTCGTCTCAAGAAAAAACAGTCCAAAGCAGTTCAAAAAAAGAAGCAATGGAAGTACAAGAAACAACAGATAATAACAAAAAGATAGTAACAGAACAGAAACTAACATACAAAAGCATGAAATAGGGAAGTTTACTTTAGGTAACTTTAGATCATATTACCTAGTATGAGCTTCTTGTTTCCTTGTACAATATCACTTCCAGCTACATTTACAAGGGAGAAATTCAGTTCTTTCCCAATACTTATGACTTGGTTGCAATTCTCAACTTTTCGAAATGGCATCTTAATTGGAGGCTTTGTTGCTTGTTTCCAATTAACTAATCCTTGTGAAATTTTGTCTAGTACCTCTAAAAGAACCCACCTGCATAATACGAACGCCAAGCAACATTTGTAGAGTCCAAAGTACATCAACCAAGAAGGCAACAAGAAATAACTCACCCGGTTCTCACGTCCTCAAATAAATTATTCACATAAGTATCAGTTCCAAGACTGTTAATCCACAACCGAAAGCATCTTTCTTCTCGAGAAGTTTGAGCATCATCCTCCATCATCACAGCAAAAGACAACTTTGTGGTATCTGCTGTCAATCCATTCCTGTACCAGAGTAAAACTCACTTATAGACGGAGAATGTAGACAAAATAACAACTCTGACTGGTTACTCAAAGATAGAACAATTTTCAGGTTATCGGATGAAATGCTTAATCTAACCTGTGTTGAAATATTTGTGCAACGAATGCAAGATTTAAGTTTGCTGAGCCTTCAACAATGTCCTTTGGAGTTACATATCTTTGGCAATCTAGTTTTTCTGCTTGCTCAAGAATCAAGTTTGCTCTTTCAGTTGGATCTTCTGTATCTAATGTGTTAGTCGTACCATGTTCAGGCGCGAGAGTATTGAGCAAATGAGCATAAGCTTCTCCGTCCTACAACCAAATATAGAGAGCAAAAACAGACACAAAATTCTTCAAAAAATGACATATATCCATAGGGAATTATCGAATTCCTTCAAACGTAATTTTCATAACAACAGACACAAATTTCTTACCTTCAAGTCACTTGAGAAATTTGTAACCTCTTTTTTGTAGCCTGCTTTTTTAAGATGGAAATTCATCCATTTCAGTAAAACTTTTTCTGGAGATAAACTCATAAGCTCCTCTACTTCCTGCAAATATTACTGCTATTACGTAATCTAGCACGAACATTAAATTGCAAACAACTTTTGACAGAAGAACCAAAGAGGTAAAACACGAAAAGTATTGCAAACCTGACTATCTTCCACCAATTCCACAAGTTGTGGAGTTTTTCTCAGATTGAGATCAGATAATAGTTGTATCTGGTTTGCCACGACAACGATAGTAGAAAAGAATTGGTGAAATTCCAAGGTATCTAACAAGCACATGGACAAAGTATAGTAGAAATAGTAAATACCTTGATAATTTGAGAAATCAACCCGACAACCAGATGAGGCTTAGAGAATAAGCAAAACAAAAGAAACTTCAGCATCTTTCGTATTGATAGTAATATGTTACATATGAAACACATGGACTTCACATACTCTTGCTTCGATTAAATCCTGTGTGCCAATATTGACCACAGTACAACCAATGGCCTTCGCGGAATTGAGGCAAAGGGTGTGGTTCTCATTTCTTTCCCATGGATTAAGAACCTTTTTGGTATTGATAGCACGTTCATCTATTGTTCCGGAGACAGCAATATTTATGAGCTTACTGCAACAAATGATCGAGTAGAAACATGAATGTCCAAGAATGTAATCAGAAATGTATGGTTAACACTTACCAAAGAAGTACACCATCTTTGGCAAGATCAAAGAGTTGATTGGTAGATGGATCTATCGGAAGGAAATCCTTCAAAAACGGATCGTCTCTGAGAAAGCTGTTGATGTGAGCTACATATGAGCCCCTTTCAGATTCACTAATGGTGTGTCGGAGTGTGGTTGTAGTTGCCTTGAGGAAAGAGGAGCTGGTCTTTGAATCACCTTTCGCTGTAGCTCGTGCTTGTAGATTTAGATATGCCTAACCAACAAAACACACAACTTATGGTAATTTCTCTTCCTCCACCTTTAAACCAAGAAGGATAACCAAGAAGAGATACAGAGGAGTGCATCTTAAGCTCGCGACCCTTACTCAATTCAAAAGACTAATAATCTCTATTTGAAGATCATCATTAAACTACGTCCAAGACTTTCACCTAAGATCCATGTTTCATTCATTTCCCCACAAAACTAAAAGACTCGCAATAATGATGCAAGGGAAATGAAAGCTAGCATCTAGGCATACATATCAGAGTAACTTCACAAAACCAGAACTCAAACTAAACATGACATTTTAAGTTTATCTATTCAACTCTTCTTCAAAGCCAAAGTTGTTCATTCTTTCGAGGCACCAAACGATATTTGTAGTAAAAGTTGAAGAAACAAGTATACGATGAAATCATCTCACACTCACCCGAAGGAACGATTCAAAATCAATTTCTTCACTCATATCAGACGATGACTCGCTGAATATTGCCTTTATATCATCCTCATTTAGTGTACCTTGGAAGGCCTTAAGTTTGCACAACACAGGCGGTAGATCTTCCAAAGTGACCTTCCCGGAGTGATTCCTTGCAGATAGGAACTGTAACAAATTAAATGTAGCATGTCAAAATGAGAAACAAACTTATATGCCAGTAGAAAATAGGCAAATAACATCAAATGCACCCTAAAGTTGTCCGGATAAGTCGAATACACACTCCAACTAAAAGTGTATAATGTTGTCCAAGATGAGCTTTAATAGAGCGATATGATCAGTGAGAATTCATGTAGCCAACCCTGACTCGTTTATTAGGAGAAACATTCTTCACATAATACTCTATTAACAAGATACATTCTCTTTACTCAAATATATCTTAAATAACACTAACAACAATTTTAGGTAGGCGTAAATTCCATACTAATTAAGGTCGACTATATGAATTATATATCTATAACAATAACTTTGTCCACCAAGGATAGGACGTATGGAAAGAAATCACCTAGTGTTTTTTGTCATTGTTGTGATTTGAACATTTGAGACCTCGTGGTTCTCAATCCACTCGATTGACCACTAGGTCACACCCTTGGTGCTTGCACTCGTACTCAATTATAACAAGGAAAAGCATAGAAAGGTTAACGTACGTTGGAATTGAGGCCACGCAGCTCGACTTGAGTGAATTGACTCTGTAGCCATTGATCAGAAACAACAACACCAACAAAACTAGACATTTTTTTCCTTCAAAGATGATTTTTGTAAATCAATCTCTACTTCACTGAGCATATAACTGAAATTTCATGAAAAAAATACGTCAAACACAGAAATTAAAATAGTAATATGACAATGTAGATTGATATTATTTGATCATTCAATCACAAAAATAAAATAAAAATATGATCTTTGATGAGTAAACAAAAAAATAATTCATGCAATTTTTTCACTAATGATTTCATGAAAACTAAATTAATTGGTGAAGAAATTACGAACCTTTTTTACGTAGATCTCATCGTGCATTTTTTTGCAGGGGTGTGGAGTATAGGAGTAATAAAAACAAGGTGAAAAAGAAAAGAGTACTGAAATAATTAAAAAAAAATATATTTCCAAGCAATTTTGTTTTTTTTTTTATATTAATAAATTCATTATATATAGAGAGAGATTATTATTATTATTATTATTATGCATAGAAGACTAACTTTCACCTCATATTTTTGAAATGTATGTCAATGAATTTTGGACATGTGATTAGAACCTTAGCACAAAGTAAAGTTATAGACCATTGTTGGAGATAATATTGTTATAAAAGATATCATACATTGCAACGTCGTTGACATCGCAATGTTTGCAGAACTCTCAAAAAATTTACTCACACTCGGTGTTCAAACCAAACCACATCAATTTACCATGGTCGACAACTATCGATCATTTCAACAGAATGTCCACTTAAAACTTCCCACAAAAGTGTAACCTGGATACATGATCACTTTCCAAGAACACAAACACAGCTTCAAGCACAGTGAATGATATCGAAGATTATAAAATATAGATACCATTTTACAAGAATCTATCAAAGATGACAAAGGCATGCTTACACAACACACTTCTTGAACCAAAATTCTCAAGACAACTATTAGAGTTGATGGACAGAAAACATATGTATGGTATCCTTCCTATGTGTTCTTTTTGTTATCAGAATGTGACACGGTTTGGTCAACTGATTGCAATTGGCTTCGAAGATTCTGATTCTCTTCCAGGATCCGATCGTATTCAAGCAGCAATTTTTCAGATTGACCCTTGAGAGAATCAGAATTTGCTCTCTGAGATTGCACTTCCTCTTCTTTTGCCTCGGATTCTGATTCCAGCTGCTTCATCTTGTTCCTCAAGGAGGAGATTTCATCCCTTAAGGTACTGGCCTCGCCATTCTTGATGTTGTCCAATGTGCGATCCTGCTTCTTCACAGCCTCCATGGTCCTCCTTAGTAATCGAAGCTCCCTTATGTAATGGTGTAGCCTGTCGATCATCAGTCCAAGGAATAGAGAGAATCCTGCAAGAAATTAAAAGCATTTGAACCCCGTTATGCAGAAATTTGCTTCAAACAGATGATGATTAAACCATGGGATCTGAATTCTACCAGCCATATCTACTTAATTATGCATGTAATAAATGTCAAGGCAGTGTGTCATCATTAGATCATTTATTTACAAAGGATAACATATATCACATCTGGAACATTTAAGGATCTACAATAAAGAGCACAACTATTTATCCAGAACTGGAAGATCCGTTCCTCATACTCCCTATGGCTGGTGCTTGAGCGCCTTTCGATCTAATGCAAATTTATGGTGGAGGGAGGGAACATTTTGCGGTTCAGCAGAGACACTAGTGTTAGAATACATCAACGTGTGACACTACAATCTATGTTACGCAAATTTGTTTACAGGCTCACATTGGGTACGGGTATTGGTGGCATCGGTGTGCCACAATTTTGCTAATTCTTGGTCTAATATTGAAGAATCTGCACGCAGTATCCACACCCTCATCTCATCCGTTCGACACGGTACGCCAACGCAAAAAGAGAAGAAGAAGAATTCGTGTAACAGAGCCTACAGCTCAAATAACCACAAAATGTCATCATACAATGAACACCTTGCAGGGTGAACTGTGAAGGTTAATACTATTCCTAAAGCATCATATACCCTGCATGTATGAGCATACAAACAAAAAGGTAAGAACATTTCCAGCACTCAGACTGGGCTGATTTAGTCATGGGTGGAGTGACAGTTGATCATTATTGCAAGGTATACAGAGAAAATCAGTGAATAACTGTACATCACTATAACTTCCATCTTTAGGCAACTCTCTACTCAGATAATAAGACTTCCACATATGCGCGGATCCAAACAAAGATGCACCCACGAGATTCCTACTAGAATAGGAGATTGGGCGACTTCTGTAGAAAAATACATCTTTTTGTAAGGTTTCTACATTTAGTACACTTCTTGTGTACAGGTGTTTTTTTATGCCCTTCATTTATCTGCCTATACTTGCCAGATAACTCCACTAAAGCTAGATATCTGTCCCAACAACCTCAAATATCAAGAGATTACGGGGGATTGGGTGCTTGATTCCTTAGCCGAGCTAAAGATTTAGATGTGGAATTTGAGCTAATGGCTTACTTCACTACCTTAAGCCGAGCTAATTACAGGCCAAATATACTGCAATCACGCAGGCCTTTCAAGAGAGTTCTCTATGTCATGAGCATGCGGCTAGTGTCCATAGCAATCCCTCACAAAAGAGACACACCAAAAGACAAAAGGGGTGCAGAAAAGGTGGACAACAAGAAAAAGCTGAGAAACAAACATATTAGTCTCCGTTAAGAATAGAACTCCCTCCATCTTGTATGCAAATCTCTCCAATATGATATTTTAGCAGTATTAGGGAAACAAAAACAATATATGTTCCCCTAGTTTTTCTCTGTTTTACCCTGTGTAATCAAATCAAACAGAAAAAATTGGAGGGGGCGGGCTTTACAATAAGTTGCGGGGACTCTTCACTTTCGGTGCCGCATCCGTGTCGGATTCTCCAAAACACACTACTTTTGGAGAATCCGACACGCACCCATTGACATTTTTGAAGAATCCGGGCAACATGGTTTACACAGTACCAGCAGTGTGGAAATAATATTTAGACAACTGGTGGTGTCGGAAACATATACTCTTTCATGTTCTATACTATCATATGCCATGCTGGAGAAAGATGATTTCAATATCTCTTTAACAATTCCTGCGTCACACCTTGCTTGAAGAAGTGCATTGCGTAGCAGCTTCAGAGAATCACCAACTCTTAATAAGGTGAATAAATGAACTTCACGAGCAGAATCACAAAAAATCTTCAATGGATTCGTCAGCCCTTGGGCATGATTCTGATCCATTAAACTAGATGTCCTAATGTATTTTTTTTTTCGGTTCCTCTCTTGCTAAATTGTCTCATTAACACTCTCTAAGCCAGCATTCATAAGATCTTCTCCTTAAGGGTCATTTCTCCAATCAGAGAATCTGTATGTTCAGTTTTAGTTGAAGAGATGCACATTCCAGCAACTCTCTACGTTCCCTTGACGAGCTTGACACACAACATGACCGTCTTTAAGACGTTCGCATCTAGAAATATATAATTTTTTTCTTTAAGAAATCTCTAAACCAGGTTAATTTTATCAACAGGTGCAAATTACTGCTGGACCCACTACTATTATGCGGCTGATGCAAACTTCAGAGAAGCAGAACGTTTCCATGCGGAGGTCTTAATACAAGAGAGCTTGGAGCCAAAGAATGCTAATTTAGGCCTATGAACTCATGGAAGATTAGCTTGGAACGATGTTTGAAGTAATTAACTTGTTACAGGCTCAAAATTTGAAGAAAAAACAAATGAAGAACAGCTCGCTTAGATACCCATCGCATCCCAAGTGGATATTATCCTATCTAATCAAAAGCATTTCATAGTCATCACGAAGAGAAGCTTGAGATGCTAATGTAACCAGTGCAGGTATTTTCACAACTGGAAATCTTTTTAAGCAACAGCTGAACAATTGAGGTGAACACATCACTCCAGATGTGTTCATCTGGTCAATACTTTCTTCGATGCTATAGTCAAGTCTAAGCACGAATCTTCATTACTTGCTTGCATCAATTTGGTATTGAATTCTTACCTGGGTTCTATTATTACTACTTCTCTCACTCTTCTTGAGATCGGACAATTTAATTGATTATAGCAAAGATTCAAGCCCCTAATGCTTGGGTCTGCATTCTAGATTTTTGATCATCAATACTACATATTCCCCTATCCTTTCTGTTTGCTTTAAGCTCCACCCAATCTACATCAGTGGCAGTGAAGTTTAGTATAAACATATACTCCCTCCGTTTCAATCTGTTTGTCCTGTTTTGACTTGGCATGGAGTTAAAGAAAGTAAAGAATACTTATGAATCTTGTGGTCTTAGATTAAGGATATGTCAAATGTATCAAAATGTCCTTTAATCTTGTAAACATGCCAAGTGGAAAGTTGGAATCAAAGAGTTGTAAAAAAAAAGGAAAGATACATTCTTTTTGAAACGGACTAAAAAGGAATGTAGGACAAACAAATTGAAACAGAGGGAATATTTCTTTAACATTGTTCAACTATAGATACGGTTTCAAGTCAACAACAGTGATTCCAGTGACACTTGCTGCCTAAAAACAAAATACACCCTTGAATTCTTTACCCTTTTGTACTAGAACTTGAATGGAACTTGAGAACTACTAACCAAAGGGATCACAAACAGAGATTCTGCTAAACATGCCCGAATGCTCCAATTAACTAAATCATAGCATCTCTCACTCAATCCTAACTAGTTCACTTTGCTGCTCAAAATAACCATAAAAGGGGAACTCAGAAAACAACCCAAAACATGTTTAAAATGATGCAAAAAGAAACATACCCATGAATTGATCATAAAAGAAATTCTATAAACAACTCAAAATAGCCGAAAGAACGCAAATAGAAACATACCCATGAACATACCTAGTGTAGTACCACAAAGTGGAGTCTAGGGAGGGTAAAGTGTACGTAGACCTTACCCCTACGTCATGAGTAGAGAGGTTGTTTCCGATATACCCTCGACTCCAGAAAAAAAAAACAGTCCAAAGCGTTCCAAAAGAAGTAAAGGAAGCGAAAGCATAACAAAGCCTACTGAGCAGTAACTACAATAAATTTTATGATAATCAAAGAACACGAAACAGCCAAAGTAATCAGAAATTGAAGGTAAGAAACTACATAAGCAATACTACAACTATAGTATGGACAGATAGTGAGACAATGCACTATTAATTACTAATCTTCTATGCCAATCCATGTCATCTACAACCTCCCATCTAATAAAATCATGTCCTTGATAAGTTGAAACCGTGTCATATCATGTCTAATCACTTCTCCCCCAATACTTCTTCGGTCGACCTCTTCCTCTCCTGAAACCATAACCACCCATATCCAACCCCTCACACCCATACCCATGAAGTATTCATCAGGAAAAAAACTCTTCAAACAACCCAAAAAAGGTTCAAAATTTGCAAAAAGGAACATACGGTAATCATCAGAAAAAACTCCAAACAAACCAAACAAGGTTCAAAATTTGCAAAAAGGAAACATACCCATTAACCAATCATAAGAAGAAACTCCACAAACAACCCAATAAACTTCAAAAAAGGAAACATACCCATAAGAGCAGCTTCAAGAATTTGATGAGCAAGAAGGATTTGATCAGTAGGATTTACAGAATCAGCAGGACGAGACTGCAATTCCTTAATAGAATAAACAGTATAAATCATGATCACAAGAACAGTAGCTGCTACAGATTTAACAATCAACGGTCCACTGCCTCTTTTAACACGATCAAGAGTCATAATTATCAGTTTCCTCAAAGGGGTTCTAAACAGAAACATCAAAATCAACCCCATTTCCAAGAACACCACCATGAACAAAAGCTGAACTTGAGCTAACATTTTGCATACACCACCAAATTAACTCCTTTTTTTTCTGTGATTCAAAAATTTCACCAAAAGGGGTTTTTCTTTACTGGTTAAGAAAGATTTTTGTACAAGAAAGTTTGATTATTGGTGGAAAAGGGTGTTGATTTTTTCAGAAAAAACGGTGAATAGAGTGTACAGATGGTGTTGATTCTGTATATGCACTTGGTTTTTTGTGTCACGCGGCCTTTACGCCTGCAGAAGACTTGTATGGAAAAAGACTAGCGTCGGCAAGACCTGTCCTTTTTCTTTCTTTTTTTAATCTAAAATTTGTAATTTTAAAACAAAATTTCATATTGGAAAACATATTTCATTTTGTTCAAAGATCTAAATATATATATATAAAATTGGCATGATCAAACATGCTCGAGAGTGTCAAAATATCTTTACACGTTATTTCTATCTCTCATTACATAGCACTCATTTCTGGATCATATTGACAATATTCTTAGCGTTGAGAAAATTTCCACATTCTTTCCATCCATTACTAATAGCATATTCAAGAGTCTTCTTTAGTCAATGATATTTTTGTGATGTGATTTTTCGATATATTTTTTTTCAAAAGCTTTACAACACTCTCCGTAATGACCCAAGGAAACAATACAAATAGTTTCACCATGATACATACTATTTTTTAGCATTTAGGGGCCTTTCAAAAGGAATTAGACGATTTTCTCAATTTGTCGTGTGTATTAGTCAATGAAGTTTTTGGTGATATGATTTTTGAGTACTTTATTTTCAAAACCTTTACATGACCCTCTGTAATGACATAGGGAGACAATACGTATAGTCTCACCGTGATCCACACCATTATTTTAGCATTTAGGGGGACAATCAACAGAATTAGGCAATTTTCGCGATTTTTTCATATGTGTTAGTCAATGATTTTTTTGTTGACATGGTTTCAGACACTTTTTACCAGAATCTTTACAGACCCCTGTAGTGACCTTGGGGGAACAATACATATAGTCTCACTATGATCCACGTCATTTTTTTTAGCATTGAGGGGCCACTTAACAGGAATTAAGTGATTTCTTAATTTTTCGTGTGGTAGTTGATGAATTTTTCGGTAATATGATTTTTCAATACTTTTTTTCCAAAACATTTACAGGATCATCCGTAATGATCGAGGGGACAATAATTATAGTCTCACCATGATTCATGTCATTTTTTAGCATCTAGGGGTCACCCAACATGCATTAAGCGATTTTCTCAATTTTTCGTGTGTGTTAGTAGTCAATGAATTCTTTGGTGATATGATTTCTAGGCATTTGTTTTCCAAATCTTTACAAGACCCTATGTAATTACCTGGGGGAACAATACGTACAGCCTGACCATGATTTACTCTATCATTTTAGCATTTAAGGACCACTCAACAGGAATTAAGCGATTTTCTCAATGTTTTATGTGTGTTGGTCAATAAATTTTTTGGTGATATATATGATTTTTTAGCACCTTTTTTCTAAAATCATTGCATGACCCTCCGTAACTACCTAGGAAACAATATGTATAGCCTCACCATGATTCATATCCCTATTTTTTGTTTTAGGGGTCACTCAATAGGAAGTAAGCGATTTTCTATGTACTTCATGTGTGTTAAAGAAAATCTTTACAAAACCCTACGTCATGATCTGGGGTAAAATACGTGTAGAATCACCTTGATCCACGTCGTTTTTTAACATTTAGGGTCGCTCAACATAAATTAGACGATTTTCTCAGTTCTTTTGTGTGTTAGTCTATGAATTTTTTGATGCTATGGTTTTTGGGCACTTTTGCTCTATACATTTACATGACCCTCCGTAATAATCTAAGGGAATAATACGTATACCCTTACCATGATCAATGTCATTTTTTAGCATTTAGGGGCCACTCAATAGGAATTAGACATTTTTTTTTCAATTCTTTTTGTGTTTTACTCAATGAATTTTTTGGTGATATGATTTTCGATTTTTTTAAAAATCTTTACAGGACCATCTGTAATGACCTGTGAGAGAAATACGATAGTATCACCATGATCCACACAATTTTCTAGCATTTAGGTGTCACTCGACAGGAATAGACAATTTTCTCAATTTTTCATGTGTCAGTCAATGAATTTTTTGGTGATATAATTTTTGGGAACTTTTTTTCCCATAATCTTTACAAGACCCTCCATAATAATCTGGAGAAACAATAAGTATAGCCTCACCACGGTTCACATCATTTATTTTAACATCTAGGGGCCACTCAGCATGAATTAGACAATTTTCTTATTTTATTTCTTATGTGTTGTTAGTAATGGACTTTGATGATATGGTTTATGGAAAAAAAAATTGCAAAATATTTTACAGGACCCTCTGTAATGACCTGAGGAAACAATACGTATAGACTCACCATGATTCACATCACTTTTTTAGCATTTAAGGGAACTCAATAAGAATCAGACAATTTTCTCATTTTTCGTGACGTACATGAAATTTTTGGTGATATAAATTTCGAGAACTTTTTTTGCAAAAAACTTTATAGGATCCTCCGTAATGATCTGGAAGAACAATATCTATAACCTCACCAGGACTCACACTATTTTTTTTAGCATTTAGGGACCACTCTACAAGATTAGGCGATTTTCTCATTTTTGTTTTTTGTGTTAGTTAATCGATCGAAATTCATATCATTCAAATATTTATGGGCTAACACACACGAAAAATTGAAAAATTGACCTAAATTTTTTTTTTTTAACTATGTGTATTAAGACATCGTTATGTGATGGAGTTGGATAACCATACCACTTTAGAAGTCTTTTGGTTTGAATTCAAGTTATGATGGGATTAGTTATGAATGGGATAAGTTATGCTAAGATTATTTTTTATTGAGTGTTTGGTTTGTTGTATTCAAAATAATAAATCTTAAGAACAACATATAAGTTTACAAAAATACCCTTCATGGATGTGAAAAGTAATGTATAAAAAATGTTTAAAGGGACATTTTTGTCATTTTATCCCGGGATAAGTTATCCGGGGATTACTATACCACCCATGGGAAGGGATAACTTATCCCGGTACTAATTATTAATCCCGGAATAAGTTATTCCGGACTTGCCAACCAAACAACAAATTAAGTGGCACTATAATTTAATCCCAGAACTATTTTAAGTTATCCTTCACACCAAACGACCCCTAAAGAGTACATATTATAAGTATAATTATGGTGTATATCTGAAACACTACAACTTCCAACAATAATGTCTCTATCTCTAAAGCTCAAATCAACCATCTTTGAGCCTTAAATCATCCCAACTAGATTTAAAAAAATGAAAGTACACCATCCAATTAATTTTTCACCTCCATTAAAACTTCATGTATACAATTTTAACTATAAATATTTGCTTTAATGACCAATGTGGGATAAAAATGATTGAAAGTAGTCTTACAATTGTTATATGTTCTTTTTGTGAATGTTGTATTGAAAAGCTTATGTCATTATTTTATGAGGACATATTTAGGCCAATATTATAATAACAAATGTATATTTCACTCCTATTGTTGAAGGATAACAAATTTGGACCATTTCACAAGGTTGATTAATATATTTGATCTTTTCCCTAAATATAATATAATATATTTTTGAATGAGTTAATATGTTGAATTTAGCTCCTAGTTCTGGAAGGATGTTTTACAGTTTCTAAAATAAAATTCATATAATAAAAGTTACATAGAAGTATTATTCCAAATTGTTTTTAAAGTTTTAAAAAAATTACAATTATATAAAAAAATATTTTAAAAGTCGAATCCATATATATTGTGTGAAACGTATGGCTCAAAGACATCTCTAACAAAAAAATGAACGTGTTATTCACATAACTTTTTTTAACGTACTAAAATAAAATAGGGAAAATTACGCGGATAAGTAAATATATACTAGTTAATTAGCTAACATAGCCATAGTTTGAATTAATTACAGCTCGAAGCTTAATTTTAGTTGTTATTACGTCATATCTCTCCTCTCTCTTGCATATCTCCTCATTTATACATAAACAAATACAAATTATACATATACATATACAATATATGACAGACATACAAATACAATTAGCCTCTCTCCTCCCTCTCCCAATCTCGCTCACCATATATACAAATACATATGTATACCAGTTACATATACACGATTATATTGCAGATATACATATTTAGTTCATCTCTCTCCACTCTATGCCCTCTCTCGCATGCCTATCTCCTCCCTCTCCCAATCTTGCTCGCATCTCTCCTCCCTTTCCCGGTCTCGCTCGCCATATATATATCATGTATATACAATTATTTGACATATATACATATACAATTTGTCTCTCCGCCCTCACTCACTCGCCTCTCTCCTCCCTCTAACACGTAGCTACGAATCGTAATTAGCAAACTATAGCTATAAAACATAATTAAGTTATTATTGAATGGCTATAAGCGAAAATTTCCCAATAAAATATCACGTAAACAAAAAAAAATATTACACAATGCAATACATAAAATTTAATACTAAATTACATTATGCTTCTCATGAACTTTTGGCTTATAAACACCAATACATGTTTATGTGTAACACACAAGCATAAGAACTCACAAGAACAATAAGGGTGAAGTTTATAAGGGAACTCATTTAATCAAAAGTTTTTTTCCAATGTTACTTGAATTCTTCAAAAGTGTTGTTCGTTGTATGTCAAATTCTCTAAAAATAATAACTTTTTAGATAATTTGGCACGAATGTACAACATTCTTGAAGAGTTTAAGTAATATAATATTTAATTTTATTTGATTGGATGATTTAACTTGCCTAATTTCCATAAAAATGACATAAATAAGGGCATAAACTTTTGAACACTATAATCCATGCTTATTTTCTTTGATCATTCTTGCAGATTGAAAAGAAGAAGAAAAACTTGGGCTTCATGATCTTCTAAAGTAAACACGATTTCCTACAAGGAGAGGAAGATTTCATGTTAGATATTCTACGATCGTTAAGACATATTCAAAATTCAAAATTTAAAATTCAGTCAATATATGTAATGTTATCATTGTAATACCAACTACATTTTGTAAAAAATCAAGAAAATAAACAATATATGTTTGGACAAAAAAAAAAAAGCTTTAGAGATTATTTATTTATAATTTAATTTTTTTTAATGAAAATTTTAACTCCATCACTGAATAATAAGCATAGAATTTCTAGAGAAGAGAAAGAACATAATTGTGAAGATTAATTATTAGAGAAACTAAATCCTAGTGATCAACCAAATATCATGTATATTGATTAGATAAAAACCCAACAATTAGTATTTTTAAATAAATAAAAGAGACTGAGGAAAAATACCTGAAATAGCTCATTGTTGGCAATTGGAGAATTAAACATTTTTGGAATAATCAATATTGACACACACACACTATATAGCTTTATTTATAGCACCTTCAACTTGAAAATGAATTGATTAATATTAGGACAAGTAATACCTTTTTATAGGTTCATTGAACCTGGTCACTCCTCCATTTGCACTTTATGTAAGGTTTTAAGTTATACATTTTTATACTGATAATTTTTTTATTATAATTGGTAAATTGTTTATTTTTTATAATTATAAATTATATATGTGTATTTATAAATATTTTCTGAATAATCTAATAAGATAAAAATATCTTACGATAACGATGTATATAATTTAAATTTATTTTAAATATCAAGCCTACCTAAAATATCATGCATATGTTAATTCCCCTTTTGTTTTTTCCCCTCTCATTTTTAACATGAAAAGTGAGTCATAGAGGGACCTTACAGACTGTATGACCTAACTCTTTTCAAAAAGTTAATTGGAATAATTATTAAGTAATGCTGACTCCAATATTTAATTATTTTTTGTATTTATTTTTATTTGTTCATTATATTTTAAAAAATGTTATTTTTATTATTAAATTTGAGAAATCAAGCGATTTTTATCACTTAATATTTCTAATCATGAATTTTTATATTTAAAAGAGTGATATAATATAATTGTCATTCTATTCATTGCTCTTTAAGGAGTGTGCCAAATCAATCATAGATAAGTAAAAATAGACGGAGGGGCTATATATTTTTTTGTTGTTAATGAAATGACACTTTAAGCATAAAAATAACTTTCGGAGTAAATTTGTTTCAATAAGTGGAGTGAGATATTTTTGAGTCATTTATATTGTACTAAATATATTTTTTATTCAATAGATGAAAGAAAGACAAATTTATTGCAATACGTGAAAATAAAGTATTTTTAATTAAATATGTAATACGTTAAAGCTA
>NW_006239064.1:557495-579655 GCF_000226075.1 Solanum tuberosum | reverse complement strand
ATATATATATATATATATATATATATATATATATATATATATATATATATATATATATATATATATATATATATATATATATATATATATATATATATATATATATATATATATATATATATATATATATATATATATATATATATATATATATATATATATATATATATATATATATATATATATATATATATATATATATATATATATATATATATATATATATATATATATATATATATATATATATATATATATATATATATATATATATATATATATATATATATATATATATATATATATATATATATATATATATATATATATATATATATATATATATATATATATATATATATATATATATATATATATATATATATATATATATATATATTTATCATTTATAAATGATCATATTTTTATTTTCAACTCAATTTATGAAATTTTGAGAGCACGGTCTAATGATACTTTTAATTAAAATGAAAATATGAGACCATGATTAGAATTTTAGTAAGTTATAACAAATACTAGATAAAAATTTAATATTTTATTTACAAACTTAAATAGTATACGATTAGATATTAGGTTTGAGTTTAACCTGTTCAAAAAGATACATTTCCAAGGTTTATATTTGCCAATTTCAATTTTTTTTACACAAAATCCAAATGGTCGCCAAAACAAGGTGATTTAAAAGAATATCCTTATAGGTAGTTCATAGTTGATTTTGAACTTTTGATTTCACTCGACGTAAAATTTTAAATTCAACTTTTAATGAAAAGGATTTTAAATTTGAGGGGACGGAATTGGTTAAAATTGTTCAAAAATTATGACGTGACTATTCTATATCAATTTTATCATATTCAAGATAATCAAGTTTACCATGTCTTATACCCAATCAAAGTAACTACTCAAAATCAACACACTTGATCAACCACAAAGGAATCACACTAAATTTGAGTCACTATTTCAAGTTATCACCAGACTTTTCGAGATACCTAAGACCTTTCTCGAAAAATCATTTGAATCCTTATCCTTAAATTTTTTAAGTGTGGTTTTAAAATAAAGATTTGAAAATTTATGCATGGGTCAAGCGGATGCTATAATTCGTCTAATGTAAGTTTCGAGCTATAAAAGGGACATTCACATAAATCGATCAAATCAGATGTCTCGGAAACAAACCCGGCCCTAGACTACCAAAGCCCACTAATCAGCCCAAATTGCTTCCCTCCTCCAACATAAATTGAAAAAAAACCCAAACAAAAAAAATTGGAGGGAAAATTTTTCAGGGAAAACAATGAGCAGAAGACGCCACCAAATCATCTGTTCCTCCGACGAAGAAGAGGACGGCGACGACGAACCTCAGCAACTCGCCGGCGGCAATGAAGAAAATGAAAATCCTAACAACATAGAAATGGAAATTCTAGAATCGTCTACTAACTTCGAATCAGTAACCCTAAATTCTCCCATCCAAAACCCTACACCTAATCATGAGCCAAACATCGACGTTTCTGAAGTTATACGAGCTGCGGATTGTGGTATTGGTCGGGTATTGGAAGGATTAGGGTTAAGATTGCGGAGGGAATGGTTAGAATCATGTGTTGGAGGACTTGAAGGATCAGTAGTAGGAGGGTTTTCTGGATTGGATGATACGACGAAGGCAAAACTTTGTTTCGAGCAGTTTTTGTACTCGGATATGAATTTTTGTGGTGCAGGATTGCTTCCAAGGGACGTGCACAAGCTGCATTTGGTTGATCTTAAAGGACCCTTTGTTCTTCAGGTATAGTAAAAATCTAAATGCTGATGAAGTTTATCGCTGTTGTGGGTTCAATATGTAATTTTGTTAAAAAAAAATTAAAGCTTTATCGGCGATGAGGTGCTCCCCAGCTAGTACAGGGTAGGGGAGAGTGGAAGTAAGGAAAATTGGGAATACCCCTCATCTCATACTGCTCTCTTGATGCAAAATCTAAAAATTTAGGGAGGGAAACAATACAAAAGTTATTTACACGGAATCCAAAGTGACATGCTATTATCACTTACTCTTGAGGGCCACCAGTGCTAGATGTTTGATAATTTCTCCTCCTACATGAATATACAGTACGTAGTCTTTCTCTTGCATTTTTGCATGGAGGTTGTTTTAGTGCTTTGAAATCGGTGAGTTACCATGGAGCAACTTGCTGGGGTGTAGTACATTTGCAAAACACATTGGTGATACTAAAAAAGCCGAAGTTGTTTGTTAATTTGTCTTTTATAAATTGAATTAGTTCGACTTTCATGTTTGTAAATGGAAGGCTATGACTTGACATCTTAGTTAAGTTTTGTTTGAAGTAACTTTATGAATCATTTTAGTTGCATTTCTTTATAATGGAAGTACCTATGTGAATCTTGACTTCAATAACTTATTTAGTTATCTAATACATTGGTTTATCACAATATAAAGCTGGATGGAAGACAATATCTAATATGGGTAACCAAAAGGGACGGGGCTTCTTTAAATGTGCATTGAGGAGAATTTATATATTTTAGTTTTGTTATGTTTTGAGGAAGAAATTTCTTAAAGAAAGCTCAATATTCACATGGATGAGTAGCTTATATTATTTTCTTGTTGATGAAAGTAGCTCATAATTTCGTGAACTTCTTAGAACTATTTGGGAAGGCATTTCAGGAATTGGGTTTGCTGAGAAAGAAGTTGGAAACAGGCATCAGTTAGTTTTGATATTAAAGAGCTTCTATTGTTTTCTCCTTTTTCTCCTCTTATTTATTTGAAACAAAGTATAGTTTCTTCTTTGTAACATTAAAACTTAAGTGCCAAATCAGAAAGTTGTGGAGTGATCAAGAAAACTTCATTACTTTCTGCAAGCAGTTAGTCAACAGAAAAGTTCCAAATTTATTAAAAAATGTTGATCTATCCCCTCAAAAAAGAAGCAATCGGTGAGAAGAGGCTCATTCATGTTCTTGGGTTTGAAAATCAAAGTTCATTCGCTTAATTTCTTTCATAACAGTTGCTTACTGAAACCATTTTGGAAAGGTTGGTCGTTAAATATGACACTTCTTGCAATTAGCTTTAATGTACCAGAAACTTCCTTAAATTTGGTCAACCTATACCTTTAATGTGACTCTGACTATTCGAGTGTTTCATCCCCTTCTCCCTCAAGGTAGATGAAATTGTGAATATCAGTTGTCCTCTTCAAGATAGGTATCAGAAAGCAGCTGCTGGAATAAAGAGGTGTCTGAAATTGTCCATGACTGATGGCATTCAGCAAGTGTTTGGGATGGAGTACAGGCCTATAAAAGATCTCGATGTTCTGGCTCCTTCTGGACTGAAGGTATATTTAAGGAGTACCAATTAGCAATTACCATGTTGTTTATTAGTTTGTCAAGTAGCTTTTAAAGTCTTATTTACAAGATGAGAATTGATAAGAATAGTATTTGTCACAAAACTTTTTCCATATTCATATAGATTGCTGCTGCATTTTGCAGGTTGCTATCTGTAATGTTCATGTTAGGCATGGAATTCTGATGTTGGTCCCTGAAGTTATTGAAGTTCTGGGTGGGATGGTGGAAGAGTTAGAAGAAGCAAGGAAGCGGCTAGTTAATGAAATAAATAAGCCACCAAGGGGGAAAAGGTATGACGAAGGACCAAGAAAACATTTACTGTCTGGACCTAATTACCAAATTCTGATATTGTTTGTAGATGCCTTATACAAGTGTTGTATTCACTTGAATGGCAGAGGTTGATGGTCAGTGCTAGCATTAGAGGACCCTAACTGACTGGATATTGGAATGTAATTAAATGAGGATTCTAATAGTTAACCCCAACTAACATGGATTATGGTGTAGTAGTTGATGTTTAAGTCTCTTCAGGGGGTATTTTTAAGGGTCAAATAGATATTCTGATGGTCCTAACTTAAAGGTTAAAGTTGAGAGCTGTTTCTCTGAATCTTAGCAAAGTAGTACTTTGTCCTCCCCCTTCCCCGTCCATTTTGATTTTTGACCTTCTAGTGAAGACTTAATATCTGTTGCTCAGTTATAGGCTTTGGTTTACAAATGAGTGAATAAGGCGTATTGTCATGATTTATTAGTGTTATGCTAGAAACAACCTCATCACTTTTGGTGATTTAGTTACTTCATCTATGCCCAATGCCAGAACAAGGTCTGGAGTGGTTCCTCCTTTGGCAACTAGAGCTACTGGTGCTGCATGGCCACGAGAAGGTGTTACTGTTCCAGAGCACTCTGATACTTCCTCAAGACAAAGTATGCATTTTCAGGTTCATGAACGAGGTACTTTGACACCCTAAAGATCTTCTTTGCAATTAGTCTAGGATATCTGTATATGTACTGCATGTTCATTTGTTTTTGGTGTTGCTTTCAATGTGAAAAACAATTTATGTGTGCTACTTTGGCTTATATGGTTAAGCTGGTCTTCTGACTTTTAGTATGAGAGAGAAGCTGATATTTTGTCAGATTGCTCCCTTTTGATGGCTTCTCTCCGCACAAGCTTGTGTTGTTTTAGGGTTTCTTACTATAGTTTGAGTGTTAGTTTGCAGAACATTTATTCCACAGTGATATAGCTAAGGTAGTGCTACAATTGAAAGATTGGTTTGCATATTTAAATTGGAATAAGTTCTAGATATAGCTTCTTGTATCATCTTGTGGTGAACGGTGATGTCCCTGGTCTTGTTCGTTGGACCACATGTTTATTAATTAAAGATTGGTAGCGGTCTACCTGTTTGACAAAAGGAATGGATCCCAGAAGAATGGATTCTATGTATTTGCTAATGATGTTACTAGCTATTTGCCGACCCAGGTTTTGTCATGTTCACAACCAAAGATAAACAATTTTGACAACAAAGGTTACCAGAATATTTGCCATATGTGTCACAAGGCAGCTTCTCTTGATTCTTTGAGCAAATTTGCCACATACCCTATTATATCCTCTTCAGTGCTGTTCTCCCAGTGTTAAAGTTGGTAATTACTTGAGCTAGACTATTCTTGTTAGCACCGTGGATATATGATTGATACAGCTGACCTGGTTAATTTGGATGGATCATAGTTGATTGATTGATTGATTTGTTTCAGTTTCACTTGTCCTATTCACATGGACAAATCTCTATTGTTATTAATTGGTTTTTATTTATCTTTGTTGATAACCTAAACAAACTAAGGCCGTGTAATTTTATTTCCTACATCCAAAAGGAAAAACAGAAAAGAATCTGGGTGCTGCTTGTATCTAGAAAAATCCTTTAGGTGAGACTTTACTCATTATTAAATATGTTTGTATGCCAAAGGGCGGGTCACAGACGGATTTCTCGGTTATCAAAAAAAAAAAAATTAAATATGTTTGTATGTTTTTTGGGGGAAGGGTGTGTTTGAGGCATCGGGGTCTGTAGGTGTCTCTGTAGATACACCTTGCTTGTTGCTCAATGGATGTTGTAGGAGAAAGTAACACACGATATGATTTGATTCTATAGATTAATTGTTTTCCAGTTTAAGGTGCACCAGGAACTTTATAAAAAAAAAAAAGGTGTGTGAAATATGCCGGACAAGGGGAAAGGGGGTTTTACCTTTTCCACTTATCACTCATGGGACATGTACTGTAATAACAGACGTATCTATCTTTTAATCTTTCTCTTTGGGGTGCAGGAACATCTGGTATTGCTACTTCTGCAACTGAAGAAATTCATCCCATTACATCTGGGCTACCATCTTCTACGACATTCACCACTCCTGTTTATAGAAGAGAGGCTCAATCTAATTTTCCATCTACTCCAGCTGTTTCTGTCCCATTCAATAGGAAGGTTACTGGGCCTACCTTTTCGTCTGATGCAGCTAGTCATGCAGAGGATATCCATATGGCTGACATGACCACCGAAGGCATTGATGTTCCAATTAGAAGGGAACATAATGACCCTGTTCTGTCATCTTCTTACTCCATGGAAGTGGAGGAACTTCTGTCAGATGTTAGAAGTGACCCTGCCACACCTGCCAGTAGCAGGAGCAGAGGAAGCGTCCGTGTCTCTGGCGGTAGTGTCCATAATGAAGATGTAACACCAGATACAATGTCTACTGCAGCAATTGACATTGATGAAATTGATTTGGTTGATGAATTGGACCATCCATATATACTTTCTGGAGGGAAGGAAAACCCTTTCACTTACTTAGCTAGTCTGTCAGCTAAGCAGGCTGGTATGAATGGCAGTGCTTCCACTGTTACAGGAAAAATTAAGGTAACTTTTGCTCTCCCTCATGATATCAACTTCTCTGATGCTGCCATATTGAGAATTCACTGTGCCCCCTCTATCTTATCCTTAGTAATTGGGTCTTCTTTCCACTTGGCTGTAATTTGTATGGGTCAATTGGAGATACTGGCAAGCAGAATAATCTCAATAAATTAATCTAATGAAGATAGAAGACTGAAATTCCAATGGCAAATTGCTCAAGTAGGAATGGATTTTTTCTTAAGCCAATGGCAAATTGCGAAAAACCCCATTACTGGCATGCCTCTTCCTAGCAGCGTACTTTTATGCATATCTGGTTCATTTGCTATCATTGTGCCTTGTCTTGACTTTTGTGCATTTAGCGTTGGTAATTAGCCATTGCGATTAAGATTATTTTAATATCGTGTTTTGTCATTCACAATACAAAACAGTGAACTCTATTGTTTTTGTTTTTTAGTGCAAAAAGTTGGGATTACGGAGTAGAATTATCTATCATGTTAATAAGAAACTGATATCTGCCTTAAATCTGCAGTGCTTTCTTACTGGTGTGAAGGGCTTTCAGTATAAACAGAGTAGTAAATACGAGCTTCGAGTTTATGTTGATGATGGCAGCCTAATCTCTGAGATCCTTATAGATCATGCTGTAAGTTATTGAAGACTGGACCCTGACTGTCAGAATCTGGTTATTGTTTAACTTTTGTCTGCTTCAGCTTGTGCAGAAAAAAATAGGCTTTTCTCCTGCAGAGGTAAATGCTGCTCTTAGTTCTTCAGATAGCAAACGAGTCAGTGACACGAAGGAGACACTGAAATGTTTCCAGAAATTCTTGATTAATTTTGAGGTATTTCACTGCTATCCATGAAGGGAATTTTGTTGATAGAAAACTCATGAATCTTCTAAGTTCATATTTGTTTGTTGGATCAGTGCAACTACATCTCTCCAAGTGAAAAATATGTGTCCAGGAATAGGTCTTAATGGCATGACTATGCATGTGTTTGATGAATAAACTGTGTCAACCCCAAATTATTAATCCTTTTATAAATCACAAGTACATGAATCATGAAAAAATAATAGAATACAAATGATTATTTCTATGATTAAGATCCTCGTAAAATTAGTTCTTCATAAATATGCTCTGTGCATGAAAATGTCTTGGGCAATGTGTCTTGCAGGGAACAATGCTTGTTCATTTGAATGAAGAATCTCCAATTCCAGTTGCTACTGAAATGAACCAGGGGTGTTCTGCCTCTGATGCATGGTTGCTTCTCAAAAGACTAAAGCCTTCTACTTCTCCGCGACAACATCATCTTCATCACCCAGAAACCATCAATTTATCCCCTTGATGTCTCGTTCGTTCTCTGGAGAGATTCAAAACCACGAGAGCAAGGTGAGTTACACATGACATTGCTATGGCGTAAATGCAGAAATAGTTCACCTTTGATTCAAACAATGAAATGACTTCTCAAATTGCATAGCCAGGGTGTATGAGGGGGGTCCATCCTAACCTTCTTCCTCGGAAAATTACAATGTACATATAAGGTCAATTAGCTAGATTCATTTTGTTTTTCTGTTATTCGTCTTTTTTCTCTTGAAGATTTAAGAATTTTAATTACTATATATTAACTAGAAATTCTTTTCGAACATAGATTTTGAAGTCTATTTGATATATTTAGTTCCTTTTTTCCCCTTCCCTTTTCTTGATAATTACTTTCAATTTGATCGTGTAGCTATTCTTCTTTTATCTTAAACAATGTAATTTTGAAATCCTTAATTGAATTATAATGTCCATTGTACAATACATTTATTACTTCTTCCAGTCCTATTTTAATATATGATACATTTTCCATTTTGAGACGTCTCGTATGTTTTCATTCTACTAGGAGTAATAATATACCTTTTCCGTTTTAATTTGTTTGTCTAACTTTTCTTTTTAGTTTGTTAAACAAAGAATGTATATCCCTTTTCGGTAACTTTTTGATTCCATTAAATCATATACTTAATACATTTTCCATTCCATATCAAGTCAAAATAGGAAAAACAAATTGAAATAGATAAATAAATATTACTCTCTGTTCCAATTTATGTGGCATTTTTCGAATTGAGATTCAAACAAGTTTATTTTTTATCGTAAATTTTTCATATATCTTTTAATTATTTTGAATTGTTAATTATTGTGACTTATAATACTTTTTACGTAATTTACAAATATATAAATTTATGTTGTTACTTCAGTACTTATATTTGTGATAAATAACAAATATCTAGTGAAATAGTTGACGTTCACAAGTTAATTCAATTTAAGCTTTCCATTTTGCCTTTAATAGTAAAAATATTCTTCTAGTCAATCATGTATAACATGTCTAAAAGTCTAATAATCATATAAGTATCATATCACATTTAAAACAAATAAAAAAAAATTATTTAAAAAAAAAATTATGCTTAATTAAATAAGTTCATATGAATCAAAACGAAATAAAAATAAACACTTTTGCAAATTGAGGGAAGTGATGAAAAGCATGAATTATAGAAAGAGAAGAAAAAGTGTGGACAAAGAAACCCCCAAAAAAATAATAATTGAAGCATAGAGCTTACAAGTCGCTACGAAATAAAAGGTAAGTCCTATAAATATTTGTTGCCAACTATTCCTTTCTAAACTCTCTCACTTCTCTCTTCATTCTCATAACTTTTTTCTCATTTCCACACTTTCAAATCTCTTACTTTCTCTCTCTAGCTTCTTGAAAAAACTAATATCCTTTGTCTATACAAGAACAATAAAAAAAGAAGAGTTTTTGGAGCTTATTTTTCAACCCATATTGATCATTGAGGATATAAAAGAAAGAAAACCCCGTTAAAAAAATTTGTGAGTTATCTCTTTTTATACAAAAAGTTTATATCTTGAAGCACGATAACAATATTTCGTATCTATTAGTTCCTCCAATGTTTGTTATTGACACTTGTTGAGACAGACAAAGTAAGAATTATTTTTGTTAGACAAGTTATGAATAGTACCAAGGGAGTTGATTGATATGAATCTCTTATTTTGTAATGATGCATATTGTTAATTATTATTAATTGTTATGTTTCGCTTTCTATCTCTGTAAAAGGTAATCTTGACATGCAAACTTTGAAACACTTATATTATTTCTTACTAATTTAAATTCCTTTTTTTTTTTTAATTTGTAGGAATATTTGAAAAGGAAAATCTTGATGGCCCCAAGTGGAGGAGGAGTGAATAAAAACAACGGGACATCAATATCGAGAAATCATAATGGAGGAGGAGGAGGACTAGGGGCAAGACAGTTAAAAAAAGGTCCATGGACAACAACGGAAGATGCGATTTTGATGGAGTATGTGAAGAAACACGGAGAAGGGAATTGGAACGCGGTTCAAAGAAATTCGGGTTTAATGAGATGTGGGAAGAGTTGTAGGTTAAGATGGGCGAATCATTTGAGGCCTCATCTAAAAAAAGGTGCATTTTCTTTGGAGGAAGAAAGGCTTATTGTGGAACTTCATGCAAAACTTGGAAACAAATGGGCTCGTATGGCTGCTCAGGTTTGTTTATTTATTCTTCGATAAGAATTAATACGATTTTATGGCTCTTCATCTTCTTATGAACGCGATCTAAACATTAATTAACACATATATAAAAAAAACAGAATTCATGATTCAAAATCTTGGTTCTAATTCTTCTATCTCTTTTTTAAATACAATTTGTGTCTAACTCAGACTATATATTAACTAGCTGAATTCATTGATTCAAAATCTTGATTCTCATCTCCTTTTTCCGACACAATTTGTGACTAACTCAGATTATTTGAAAAAAGTCCTTCTCATTCATCATCATCAATCGACTGATTAAGCGTAAATCTGAATTAATCGGATCAATAGATTTCAAAGATTGTCACACATCAACGTACATATCTAATATCATATTGTGTGGTACTCGTAAATAAGCTATATTTACCACCAAAATATATGCAAAATCGATTTTGATCCAAAAATCTTTAAACTTTTATAATCTTGAATCTGTCTACGTCAACATCACTAGAATTGTGTTTCATCAACTTTTTTGTACTTATTAATGTCAAATGTACTAATTATTTCTTTTTATTCTTATTTTACGTACACAGCTTCCCGGTAGAACAGACAATGAGATCAAGAATTATTGGAACACGAGGCTAAAGAGAAGACAAAGAGCTGGATTACCAATATACCCTCAAGACATACAACCACAAAATTACCAACAAGACCAAAATCAACAACAACATAGTACTAATAATATCCCTTCACCATTTGATAATCATCAAAACTCCAATTACAACAATAATTCCCCTCTTTCCCTTTTAGATATCTTCAATCCTTCAACAATGAAACCTAGTAGAAACATTATTCCACATCAATACCAATTCAACAATAATCCTAGTTCTCCATTTCTCACAAACACAAATAATATCAACAACCAAGTCAAGTTTTTTCGCGACCCTCGCGTTAGCCTTTCTCTAACTTTAGCATCATCGATGAAGAATTCACAACTTTCTTCAATGGTAGCACCCGTGCCCAATAATTTTAGTCAAGGTTATTCTAGTTCAATGCCGGTCCCACCACTTCAACACACCTATCCAAATTTTACCACAACTACTAGACCTTATACCGCGATTTCCTCAAACCCTAATGGTTTAATCTTAGGTATGCGCGCCTTAGCCAAATAAATTTAATTTGTTCATATTTGTTAATTCATTTCATATTTTCTCAATTGTACTTGTATTTTCACCAACAGGTATGGGCATAGAGCATCGTTCAGTCCAATCGTCTGTGCCTAGAAATACAAGTACATTAAGTGATCATGCTGATAATAATTACGCGGTTAATCATGGATTATCACGAGGAAATAGTGGATTATTAGAAGATTTATTGGAGGAATCTCATACTTTAACAAGAGGTGAAAAAATTGAGGAAAATTGTCCAATTAATGAAAATGAAGATAATAATAAAGGGAAATTAATTTGGGAAGAATATGGATTAACAGAAGAAGCAGCAGATGCAATTTTAACTGAAGAATCAACATATAATTTTGCTCATAAACATTCTGAAGATTCAAGTTCTCCCAATTCATCCTCAGGTAAATTCTCCATTAATTTTAAATCGGATTTAACTTATATACACATGAAAAAATGGAAAATTACGATAGAGCTCTAATTGGAATTTAGCTTGTCGGGAAATTACATTGTGCAAATAGAGTAAATATATATGATCTTTTTTCGTTATATCTGATCTGTTGAATTTCTTTGACATGAAGAAAAATTCAAATATAGTGATAAAGGGATTCAAAATTGATTTAGGTCGTATGTTCTAATTACAACTGACATTCTAGAATTTTTTTGAATTCCCTTATATAAATTTCTGATTCAATGATAGAAAATTTCAAAAATACCTGTCAATATTTCACATTTTTAGTATTGTAAATTGTCAAACTAAGAATAATAATATAGAAAGTTACCTATTGTCCTAGTTAGGTTATCTTAAGCTATGATATATATTAACTTATGTAAACTTACTTAATATGTTTAGTCTTTTTTTTATACCTCATGAGTTTAAGTTCTATATATTAACGATGTAAAAATTATTTATTTAATTAAATCATATTAAAATGTATTGAAGGTAACTCTATTTATAAGAATTTATTTCTAACCTATTATTGTAAATGGTAAGTAACCTACTTATATATATTATAACATGCTAAATGAGACTTGAAGTAAAATTATTTATCATGGTATATTACTTATCTCCCAACACACACAAGAAAAGTTAGAATTAACTATTAACTTTGTCGTTGATTTATTTCTGAGTCTATCATAGTTAACATATTCTCTTTTCTTTTTTTTTTGGGATAATTTGTCGTTAAAAAGAGTTAACGATAAATTTTATTATTTAGCTACATAATTTGTCTGTTGCTGATTTTTTTTTTTTTTTAAATTGTGTAGTAATGTTACTTTTATTTTCTTATATTTAATTCATTTTAGAAATTGAATAACTTTGTATTAATGTTTTTTTTTTATATATATATATAGGGATAACAACAAAGGAAGCTTCATTAGAGAATATGGGTAATCAAGTAGATGATGATATTATGAGATTTCTTGATAATTTTCCACTTGGTGTACCTGTTCCTGATTGGTGTGATGATCAACAAAATACATCTAATGGCCAATCTTTTGAATGTGACCAAATTCAATTGTCCTCAAAATCAAGTTCATGAAGATTCAAAATCGCAGATTTGAAGTTTATCAGTTTCTCATACAACAATCAGTCAAATAGTTATAGATGTTTAGAAAAATTCTTAATACATAGACGAGATCTGTGTGTGGGGTACATGTGAACCCGTAAGTTACAAGCTAGATCCGTCTCTTTGAGGATTATCAAGAATAGGAAATTGGAGCATGTTGTTGGATTAACATGCCTTTTTTTTTAGTTAATTAAAAGTAGTCAAGACATTTATTTATATTCATAAATTTACCATTAAGTAAATATCAAAGATTGCAAGTTGTTAATTCTTTTAATTTACTTTTGCTTTAGGTTAATATTTAGACTGATTAATGATAATTGGTCATTGATCAATTGTCTTGGCTTTATTTGTTGTGATGAAACAAATAAACTTCTTGTTTGAGTAACATGTCTAGTTTTAAGACGTGTTTAACTTTTATAAATCGATAATTTTTTTACTATTGGGTAATTTGTAAGATAATTATCTATAATAAGTAAAATTAATAACATGAATATTAAGACAAGTAAGCTCTTTGCAGCAAGTTTTGTCATCACAAATCAATTTTTTTGTGATGACTAAACTTGCTACAAAAAGCTCCGAAAATAATTACCACTAATAATGGCAATTCTAGGATGGTTGGTAGTAGATGGTAGGGTTGGACATGGTACGATATGTTACGGTATTAAAAAATTTGTTTGATAGTTTAGGTTTTTGGTTTTTAAAATACTATAGTAGAGTAATTCAGTATGGTTCAATATTTTTAAGTTTGATTTTGAATTTTTCACGATCGATATAATAAATAGATAATCATAGTTTAATCGCTTTTGACTTACATATAACCATATAATAAATATATAAAGAATTATGATTCGAATTTTCAAAAAAAAAAAACAATTATACCATGCTTAACACCTTAAACAAGTGGAGATAGTCGAAAGAAAATACAAGCAATTTTCTTCATTAATTAATTAATTACACAAAGAATGAAATTTCAATCAAGATGGAAGAGTCAAAATTCTAACGTCTAAATAATTACTTTTCTATTACTAATTCTAGTTTATATATTTATGAGTATTATAATAGTAATATTTATGAATCGTATATGTATCATATACTTCACTAAAGTATTCGATATTTCAGAATATTATTTGGGATGATCATGAGGTCACCACGAAAAAACATTTATGGTGATTAAACTCCATAATAAATAAATAAATATGTCATAAATCATAATAAAAGGTTTCAACAAAATAATTTTTACGTGACTACGAGGTTCGTCACAAAATTAAAGGTCACCGCGTAAAATACTTTTTTCCTCGTCTAAATCTATGGAACATTTAAAATGTTTATTTTGTATATTCGATCAAACCTAATGTTTTCTTTTATCTGAATTTAGTTAGAGAAAAGAAAAACTAATTTTCATAAATATTAGAACATTTCATTGAGCGTTTGATAATAAATTTAAAATTAAGATTTTTGTCAAATATAAAAATATATCGTTCTTTTTTAAATAGATCATATAATTGAAATTGAGAAATCAATAATGATAACAATAATTGGATAACATCCTTCTTTATCCGAAATCTCGCATAAATGCAGGGTGATGTTGTCTTTACTAAATTTGGAATATTTTATGATGATTTTTTTTTCCTTTTTTCCTTTTTAGAAAAAAATTACTAAAATATTTTATGATGTCAGAAAACAGACTTTTTTTCTTTTCCTTTTTTGAATTAGTACTTTGTAAGTTAGCCACAAGGTAATAAAATGTCACTATTATTAGAATTCCCTAAAAAAATATTCATCGTTCACTTTTTATTTGTTCTTATGTCCTTTTACATTTATAAAAAGAACAATTTGATGCACAAAACATTCTGCACGTAGAATTTGGAGAAGAGCATTTAGTAGTTGATTTTACAATTTAAATCCATAATATATAGACGACTTTATTACTGTTGCTTCAAAACTCTAAAAAAAAAAAGAAAAAAAAAAGACGTATACAAATTATTGTAGTGGCGCAAGACACATTTTGTATACACACTCTATATGTATATTGTGTGTGATGGATGGGAAAGAGGCTATTAGGTCCATCGATGGAGTAACCTTTATCCCATCGATATCTATTTGCTGAAAAATTATAATATATATATATACTGAATAACTCTGACTTTTCGTGTTGTAATTTACTCCGTTATACTTGACTCCCCGAATTGGTGACCTAATGACATGCATGTTTTGCATTCTGTATTTTTGTACTTTATTTTGAATTTTTTTAATTATACTCCCTCTGTCCCTAATTACTTGTTCACTTTTGAATTGACACACTTATTAAGAAAACAATGATTGACATAGTGAGTTTACCATTTTACCCATATTAATTATGAATTGGATGAATTAAAAACTTAAGATTTTCAAAAAGTTCTACATTTTTCAAAGTAGTTAATTAAAGATATAATAGGTAAAAAAGAAAATTCCTTTCTTGATTTGTCAAAATGGACAAGTAATTAGGGACATATGGAGTATTAATTTGACGTTGGGATATGCTTTTTATACGCCATACATTTGGTCACGTAATTAATGCCCATAAGGCCATAGGATAAGACAATATCTAATTATTATCTAGGAAAAGTATAGCTCATTTTTCTTTAAATAACTAAAAATATTTTATTCAAAATATTTTTGTTTTAAAATTAAGATATAATTAATTTTTTTTGCACTTCCACCCTTATAATTATTAATAAATATAAAAAGAGATTAATATAACAATTAGCAAAAGAAAAAAATAGAATTAAATTGAATAAAAAATAATATAGTCAAATTATACATTTAATGGAATATTTTCTTTAAAAATAGGTAAAGGACAAACATGACAAATAAAATGGATCAGTAATAGTTTTGAAGTAACAAAGAAATATGAAAGTTTTAGCCACTATGCTTTGAAAGTTTGAAACTCTCCTCCCCCTTTCTTTCATATTAAGTTAGTGGAGCGGTTATTATATTAAGGGAAAAATGATAAATATATTCCGAACTATCGTAAATGGTATGCAGATACTCTCCGTTATACTTTTGGGACATTGGTGTCTCTGCCGTTAAAAAACTAGATCATATATACCCTTTATATTAACGGACATACATGTGTCATAATTTTATCTACCGACCCGACATTTATTAAATATCGGATCGACGAATACAGAGGCGGACCCACGTGGTATCCAGGGGGTTTACCCGAATCCCCTCGGCAAAAAATTACACGGTATATATAAGGTAAATTTTCTGTATTTCTGTAGATATATAAATTTTGAATCTCCTCAATAACAAAGAGAAATTGATGGCGCAGTGACAAATATTCCTGAAATTAAGTTGTATGTCGCCGGTTCAAAACGTGTAAACATCATGAGGTTTAAAAGTTATTTTGTATTAAACAAAACAACTTTTACTTTTCATAAAGAAAAGACTATATTTTTTTATATATAATTTGTATATACTTCAAAGGAATTAACTTATAAAAAGTTGAGGGGTTAAATAGTAATTATAAGATTAGACTATTTTAGAACTTATATATCAAAGGAAACAATTTCTGATGACCAATTGTAATTTGCATGGTTAAATTTTTTGAAAAATATTTTCTCTTAGAAAACAAGTTCTTTAATAATGAGTAAAATGATTTTCTTAAAGAAAGTAGAGAAACAAGTGACATTTCACATTGATTATGTCTTCCCTGTCCTCTAACGTATACACTTCATCACGCATCCCGTAAACCTCATCCCCACCACCACCCTCTCCTCTCATATGTAATAATATACAAATGTTTTTAGGACAATATCTTTTGCTGATATACCAAACACAAGATTAAAATACGTAAAATTTACTTCTTTTTCTGAAAAAAACATTTTTCATGAAAAATATTTTTCTTCGTACCAACTATAATTATCCTTTTTTTTTTATAGAGCTAATTATATTTCCTTTCCAACAATTACACCATAATTCTCCCCAACTTGGAATTTAATTTGTCTTCCAATTCATGCACTTATTATGACTTTCTATTCACTACCATATTTCAAGCCATAAAATTCTCTTGCTTATCTTCATACACCTTGTGTGTTAATTACTTTTATTAATTTCCTCCTTTTGTTCTTCTTGAATTCTTGTTATCTCCAAAATTAGTGGTTCTGCTTTCAGAATTTTGCGAATACACATGTAAAAGATAAGTAAATCAGAGTGCATTTTGAATGTTTTGGAACGCTAAGTAACTTTTTATATCTTATTTAGGAATTTCAAAATTTATATATGTTCATAAATATAAAAAATTTACCTTATATATGATGTAATGTCTTTGCTGAGGGGGTCCGGTAGACACCCTCCCACCCCCTAAATCCGCCTCTAATAGTAAAAACTTATTTGCACTATATAAGACATGTCTTATATTTGCACGGTTTAACACTTAATCATCATGATTTAATGATTTGAAACTTTCATATTAATTTATCGATTCTTAAAATTAATTATTTGATTAGGTATAAGTATTCGATACAAATAAATAATTACCAGTAGCACCCCTCTCCAGATTTAAATTAGGAACTGCAAAAGAAAAAAAAATTAGCGAGTGAAAAATACAATACTTTGTTTGTCTTGTTTAAAATTGGATTTTTTCAATCTGATCCAATTACTTAAAACAATTAAAAAGATAATTTTGAGTAAAAGAAAAAAAGTGCCCCTTCGGGGACATTCGATAAAATTGGAACGATAGAGAGAAGATTAGCATGGCCCACATGACATGCACAAATCGAGAAGTAGTTCAAATTTTTGACGAGAGGGAGTTGCTCGGATGGTAAGCACCTCTCACTTCCAACCCGAAGGTTGCGAGTTCGAGTCACCAAGGGAGCAAAAAGGGTGGGAGCTCCTAGGGAGGGTAAAAAAAATAATATTTTTTTTTTAAAAAAAAGAAAGTAAAAGCAAGTACATTCTTAACTGCCTTTATTTCTAGCGTGAATAATACTCTATTTTCTGCTCTTTACATGGAAAAAACTTGTCAACTATTGCATGCAATTTGCAGTGAACCATGCGAGCTGATTAAATACGTGGGATAAAAGAATTCGTAGTATCTCCTTCTATTGATTCAGGCTTTTCGACTATTTCCATTACTAGTAAGACAGGTTGGAAACAACATGGTAACATTGACGATAATAATTTGAGGAAACGTTCATATAAGTAGAGGATAAAATTAGCCCATAAAAATATGATTCGCTCATTTTGTTAGTCCATTTTAATCCAAGTAACTTCTGAATGGATCAATAATTTGTATATTATTAATTTAGCTCATTTTAATCCATTCAAATTCAACTCGCTCCATCTATTTGATAACCCTACGTATAAGAATCTTTAGACAAATGAAAAGACTTTTTTTATTTATTTATCATTTGAAGTAGCCGCCTATAAAATCAGATCTTACTTCATCCTAATGCCTGCAAAAATAATGTTGTGATATATATATGGCCTTTGCTAAATATAGAAAAAATATGACATAAAGTTTATACTATGAAGCAATATACATAAGAAAACTTTGCTTTTGGTCATTTCTTAATTAGTTGATCTTTAAGAAAAGAAAAAAAAAGTGGATCCTACTTGCTCTGTGGATCAAATTATCTGTTTACAATAAATACCCTCAACAAATATGGTAAACAGGACGTGGAACTGTTTTTGAACGTGGAATTGGTTTTGAAGAGCAATTGTGTCTTTAACTTATATGGTAATACATGTATTAAAACCCCTTGCGTTATACATACCTTAATATGTATTAGTTATTCATAAGTTGTAAAAGTGTACCAAACAAGATACTTGTCAGTGGTGTAGCCACATGTAGCAAAGGGTGGTCAGTCAAACACCTTTCGTCAAAAAATTATACAAAGTATATAGGTCAAAAATTATTTTACATACATATAATTAAATCTAGAGCCCTTAAAGAAATTTCTGACTTCATCACTGATACTAATAATACACAAAGCTAATGCACACATTTTTTTTCCTTCTAATACACTCTACAAAACGGCCCCTTACAATTACATCCAAGAACTCACAACAAGGAATTCTATACAAGTAGACATTTATAAGGTCATGAAGTGCTTCAAATGGTCCAAAAATTAAGGATGAGGCTTGAAGTTGAAGAAGAGGAATAAGAATCCCAAATGTGGCCCATAATCATCTAGCCCAAATGATTCACATTTGAGCCTGTTTCAAGTGTATATGAGAAATGTATCAGTGTGGTTCTATTAGTCCGATTCACTAGGAAAAAAGGTCGAACCACAAGGACAATCGTCTAGATAATCTATAATATCTAGATGATTTTAGTCATGTTTTACTTAGCTTTCTAAGATCCTTCACAAACTTGTGAAGCTTCACGCACCAGACTATCCATTAAGTGACAAAAGAAAGAAAGAAAATAGTGATAACTTCTTGAAGTCATTTGGTTTCCTATGTTCCAAAAATTGCTCAGAATTTTTTTCAATCAAATATTATTATGAAAAAAAGTAAAATTTCAATTTTTGTAAGAACCAAAAACTACTCCAAAGGTGTTTTCAATGTGAGAAATTTTAAGTTTCTTTAAAAGACTTTTAATGTGGTTCACATATTAGGTAATTAATTAAATAATTATTTTTTCTCTCAATGGAGGAATAAATCAAATAATATTATATGATTATACAAATATATTCGATAGTAATTTCCTTGATGAAAGGGAGAATTCGATCCCTAAGACAAACGAGAGTTTTTATTGAGAGTCGTTACCCTAATAACATAGTCTAGAAGGTTGTTAGTAAATAAACGACAGATCAAAGGTGATATTAAACTCGTACTTAAATAATAATGACTAAAGGTACATTTTAATTATTTTCCGTTGCCATAGCTCGTATTTGATTAAATATTTTTACATTTAAAACATACTTATATTTCTGCAAGAGATAGGATTCTTGTTTAGTCCTGCTAGGACAAGAATTCCACACTACAATATAGTACACATTCATCAAAAGTACTACTTGTATAATTTAATTCAATACAATTTTCAAATATATTCTGTTTGTATTTTAAAATCTATGTATATATTAATAGTGTTAAATATCTTTTAGCTGGTTGGATAGTGATGCATTTCAAGTACTGGTAAATAAAATAAAAGGTCTAATTAATATTTATTGTGCGTAGATAAGCTAAACATAATAACTATTGATCTCTAGGGATCGTTTGGTGTGAAGGATAATACCAAATAGTCCTGGGATTAAATTATAGTACCACTTAATTTGTTGTTTGGTTGGTAAATCCGGAATAACTTATCTCGAGATTAATAATTAGTACTGAGATAAGTTATCCCTCCCCTTGGATGGTATAGTAATCCCGGGATAACTTATCCGGGATAAAATAAGTAAATGACAAAAATGTCTCTTTCAACCCTTTTGTTACATCACTTTTTACATTCATGAAGGGCCATTTTGTAAACAAATAAACTGTTCTTAAAATTTATTATTTTGAATACAACAAATCAAATATTCAATAAAAAATAATGTCATCATAATTTATCCCATCATAACTAATCCCATCATAATTTATCTCATCATAATTAATCCTATCATAACTTGAATTCAAACTAAACGAACCCACATTGACAATCTCTATAAAGAGATACCGACCCCTTTTTGCTATGAGAAATTGACGGTCTATCAGTCGAGTTCTCCAAGTTGGTTTCAAATTTAACAACGTATTGTTATTGCTATTAAATCAATGTAGTTGAAATGGTGCATTCCATTGACTCTAAATCAAGATTATGTTTATATTTATGTCTTAATCTCTATTCTAGTTGTCTATATAATTTCTTATCGACCATCCATAAAAAAGTGTAATTACTTATCTGAAAAATAAGACAATTATATGTTACAATAGATTAAAATAGATATATAATATACAAAGAAATTATACTATTTCTCTATATAAAAGTTACTTCCTCCGTCCCATTTTATATGTCATTTTTTTACTTTGCACTTGCATTATGAAATGATGTAACTTTACCCTTCTGTCCTTATTTAATGTTTTCTTAATTCAATTTTATTAATAAATGACAAGATTAATTAACTATTCTATCAAGAGTATAATAGGCAAAATACGGTAATTTATGCATAAATTTTATAAAATGACAAGTATTGTGATCCAGCTATTTATAGAAAGGAATGACATATAAAATAAGACGGAAGGAGTATTTTTTTCTAAAAATAGCCCTTTCAAAGAAAAGGTAATTTAAATGCAAGGATTAAACAGAGCCAAACATCCTCTGCCCTACCCATGCCCCATTTAATGCAAAAGTATTAAAAGCTTCTTATACTTTTTTTTTCTTCTGTCTCAAATTATTTATCGTACTTTTTAAAAATAGTTATTTTAAAAGTTTAAGATAAATTTTATGTCCCCATTTTACTCTAAGTAGTATTCGATCTTAAAGACTATAAATACCTTAATAAAAGAAAGATAACATATAAATAAAGTAAATATTATATGAAACGAGATAATATAATAAGATATAAATAAGGATAACACAGTCAAAACTCTTCCTAATTAATTTTTTTTAGGGACGTGTATGAAAAAATCACGATAAATAATTTGAGACGGAGAAAGTATTTATTTGCCTATTTTTTGAGTCTTTCTTACATATTTCCTCCACCTTCTTTAATATTTCCAACTCCTTTTCTTGTTGAGTAGTTGGCCAATTTAATGCTACTTCTTAAATGCACCAAACGATATTGTCATCTTCTACATGTTATTTTTCCTATTTTTAAGATTAATTCTTTACCTCAAAAATACCTAGTCTTCTATTCTTCAAATATTTCTTCATCAAGAATCTCGTAACTTCTTAGATTTTTATTTTTCCTTTTCACATATAGTTTATTTTGCTTAGTACATATGATGGAAAAGGGAAAAAAAATAAAGTCAAAGTCAAAATCAGGGATGGATGTTCGAGTTTTCAAATGGATGAATACACGAGATATTGGTGCGGTTCAATGAGAAAGCAGTACTTGAGAACATTTTGAGTCTACTTTTTGATTGAGCCGCGCCAATATCACGTGTAGCTAAATTTTTAACTGTCCATATATGTATATATGTACTTTGTACTACATCAACATCAAGTAGTGAAGAAGTACAATTTTTTTGCCTTTTGAGGTAAAAAAAAAATCACTGGTAAATTAAATTAATTGATCTTATTGCTTGATTTTAAAAAAAAAAGAATTTCATTTGTTTGTTCTTTATGTCTATCTGAAAATTGTGTTGGCTATTCTAGAGTTGATAATTATTTTTATGTTAGTTCTTGTTCTCCTTGTACTAAACCTTAATTAAGAGGTTGAAGTTTGACCACTTTTTGATTTGAAGGACAGCCTTTTTTCTTTCTTTTGAAAAAAGACGATGGCGTTTGAGGCAGCTTGTGTGTATCTGAATTAATGTACCATGCATGTACTGTTACTTAGGGATGTTAATGATTCGATTCAATTGATTCTTTTATAAAATCTGTATCATATCAATTTTTCGATTAGTAGCTCTCTAAAATTAAACTAGAAGTTTCTACATTCTCCAAGGATATATAGATCCCTTAAAAAACTAACAAGACTCAGACTTTATGTAAGTACTAGATGAGTGTTGCCCGTGCTATGCACGGGCC
>NW_006239064.1:543387-557395 GCF_000226075.1 Solanum tuberosum | reverse complement strand
TTGTTGGATTACAATAAATCAATAACATAGCAAATAAGGAAAAAATTGATTACGACAAATGTGAAAGATCACCATAGACAAGGTTAATCATGAAGGGAAAAGTATACATGATAAAAAAAAATTTCTTGTGGAACTGCTCTTTGTTTTAGCTATCAACCTAATCCTAGAACAGGGAATGATCCTGGGCACTGTTTTATGCATACTGTTCATTTGTTATAAAATTAAGCCGATCGGACCTTTTTTTAAAAAACAAATAAATTTGAAGACCAAGATAAGGTGGAATGCAGAAGGTTTTAATCTCTTCTCTGCCTTAATATCAAACGGGCTAGGTGAAATATCAATAACAAGAGAAAATGTTATCTTATGCTTCTAATGACAGATATTCAATGTTTGTATGACACGCATGCAAGAAGTAAGAAATTAAGCACATCAACATCTCTCATAGAAAAACAAAAAGCCAACATCATAGACTAACCAAGACGAAAATGCAAAATTTTAAGAGTTGACATCGAGAAAGACACGCCAACTCTTTCTTTAACATCCCCATTACTCAATTTTGCCATAGTTATATTTCTTTCTCTGTATTCTATAACCAATAGTCACCATGTCATTGGATTTCACAAATCACAGTTGCTGCCTGAAATAGTCTCACAGTCGTAATAAGAATAGATCAAAGACCAAATCTTTGGTATCTTCACTTTAGAAAATATGAAAAAAGAGTCACTTTAGAAGCCTAAGTGCACTACAAAGATAACTACTTTGAACCCTCCATACGATATTTAAACATACGAAAACAATATAAAACCCCATAATTGAATTGATTTTCATTTCCACAAAGACCGAGGAAGAGATCGTCTCCAATCAGCTTTTTATTGAGGAGTGAGTGGAGAAAATTGTTTCCCAGTAGGTCTCATAAAACAATGAGACAAGTCACAATCTTCTTCTCTTTTCCAAGCAGGCTCTCATACCTCCCTTGATTTTAAACATACATGTTCCAACTTTTTGAATTTTGTTAAGTTTATTATTGCAACTTCACCCTTCATCGCAGATGTTTCTGACCTTTAGATATAAATAAATTTCATAAAAGTATTTAGGATTAGTTGAATTTGCAGCTTAAAGGATGGATTAGAATATCACCTCTTTCATAATTAATTAATCCTATGAAATAATTACCCAAAGTGAAAATCTATGTTGCTCGCACTCTCCAAATATGTACTACTTTTGACAACATTTTCCTACCGAAGACGTCCCTTCATTTCTGTCGTGTTTCTTGTTATATATATAATATAATTTTAGTTTTTCTTGTCAAGGAGAAGGACCAAGGACTTTGCAATAATAATAAGAATATAAGAATCAATTTTAGACACAGCACTGGAGAAGCTCACAGCACTGGAGAAGCTCACAACAGATGAGAAATTAAAAGAACTAAAGTAAATAAATAAATAGCTTAAAATGGAACTTGGTCTAACCCAAAACCAATATAGAAACAATCCTTAGACAAATGCCAAGACTCAAATGAAAATCCAAAATTAGCCAAATAATTAGTCTCTTCTACTGACGGAAATATACTCGCTCTGCAATTCCCTAATTGATCTTAACATGTAAATTATCAGTACTGGAGCAGAATGAATGATAAGGATTAGGATTCATACATCCCCACAAAGTTAATCGAACAGATTTAAGCAAAAAATGTGAATAAAACATACCTGAAAACACCCAATGGTTTAATCCTTTAGTCTTGAAAATCTAAGAAATCTGATGCAAATGAGATATTTATTTATTTTCATTGAAAGAGTGGAGAATTATAGATGATTCTAGAGATTAAAATATTTCTATAAAAAAAGAAAAATACAACCTTCCTTTGACCAGGAGTGCACAGATATCAATATATATATATTTCTATATATTTCTATATTAGTATAGAAGTTATAATTTGCCATTGTATTTTTGATTTAATATCCGTTGTGCCACTGATATTTGCCCTTCTATGTTTGATTTATTTTCCGTTTTGCCACTGGTCGTTGGTTGGCTTCACTCTTCTATATAATAGAAATATATATACCAACATGAATAAACCTTAATTCTAAACAACAATTGCAACACATTTGTTTCAGAACCTACAATGATGAAAATTGCCTAATGAATTTACATTGCCGATCTTGAACGTTATCTTCTGGATTGGTTTGTGTAGAAGGGACATTGAACCACTTCTCTTCTTCTTTGTCTTTGTTGTATTGGCTACTTTGGATGAATTCCACAGATTTTGTACAACACATGATCATTATCTACATCCATTGCGGTGTCAATACGTATATCAACCACAAAAATAATCATAGCATAAAATTTTACATAAGTAATATTGAAGACATGATTCAAATGGCCACGCCCAACAAAAAAGTATTCCGTTGGGATAAATATATATATATATATTTTATTTTATTTTTTCGCACGCAATCTACCTGACTTTACTAGTTTGCAGAAATTCTTCCTTCACCTGGGACGCCAATGTGCTCGCTTTGCGTCCACTTTGGATTTTCAGGCGTCAGTGCTTTGTCAATCACATCCATTGTCCATCTCCAACGGATCCGTCTAACAAATAATCAAACACCATCTTTTTGTTACCTATTGTCTCACTAACTTGATTATGTATGTGTGCGTTACAAAAAAATTGTTAGTACTATAAAACTTTTCTGTTACATCACAACTCTTCGTATAATGCTTTTAAGGTGCATTTATTCATAAAGATGTTTGGAGGATATTGAAATGGTTTAACATCAACATTATATAATAACTTTGAGTTTGAGTAAGTATTTGATCAGTAAGTATTCATCAGCAAATTTACAACTCGATAATCGTGAAACCAACCAAGGACTACTAATGTATGTAGACCAAGGACTTTCCGAATCGCACACTCATTGACACAATATCACTAGCCAAAACTATTTCCCATCGGATTTACAAACACTTGTCGAAAATGACGTCGGCATCATAACAACCACCTAAATAGAGTCATATCAAGTTATGAAACGGGAAGGTTTTATATATGTTGGTTGTTGTTCTACTTGTATTATTAAGGTTGACCAATTTCTTTTAAGGACCACTATCTTTATTTTTCTAATAACAATAGTTCGGGATAACTTGCTCGTACTTTGATCATTTCATCAAATATATATCTATTACCTTTCACAAATCTATATACTGAATAACTCTGATCACCAAATTATTTACAAATATACTCATTGAAACTCCCAAGTGTTTGATAGTTAAAGAGCAACCTCCCTCCTCTCTTCTTTGGGTTAAACTTGTCAATATTTCCAAAGAAAAAGAGAGGGATTTATAGTGTTTTTTTGGTTTTTTTATGTTTCGTTGGATAAAAAAAAATTCTAAGAAAGCAAGTTCTTAAAAATGAGGAGAATGACTTTCCTAGTGAAAGTAGAAAAAAGAAATTCTGCAATTGTCATTCCACATATAGCTTAATCACTCTTAGGTTAATATACACAAACAAATCTAAAGAATAATTAACCATATAAATGAAAGGGCAAATGTATTACGTACTTTTGAGTCTCCCCGAATACGAAGCCACCTATGTTAGTGAGCACTTTACCCTCCAATGTGGAACTTTCCGGCGCAAATCTGAATTTTGTTGTCGGGGTTAAATATAGGTATCAGACAACAAAAAAAAATGTATTATGTACTAGTACTATATTTCTTCAACTTATAGTCTTCTATTATAGATAGCTCATATTTCAATGGTCATACTATATTAAGGAGGAATTTCTTCCTATCACAAAATTCAAATCCGAAACTTCTAGTTAAGAGCGGAGGATCAGTTGGGGCATAGTTATTTAGATTTATATTGGAATTTTGTTCTTCCATGTGCAGGCTAATTTGTCCCTCCAACATTCCATATGTGTGTTTCCCTACCTATTTAATAATCATTATTTTACTTGACAGTTGACACAAATGTAACATGTTGCTTTATTACAAGGGAACCGACATGTTTTAAACATTGCTATCAAACATTAGTTGAGATGTCCACTAATACCAACATATTTGTTGAACAATAATTCCGAAGAAATTTAAGATTTGATATTTATTTAATTATGTCTGAATAGATTTTGTAGTCGAAGTTATATAGGAATAAATTTTACAATGTCGGTGTCTATAAGTTAAATCCTCAAACAATTCATTCCACTTGCATTATTGGAGTACTGATATACAATAATGTGAGTTTATCTGTTACAAAAATGTAGTAGGCATCTCCACAGCTAAACCTATGAAGAGGAAAACTTCAGAGCGTCTTCTGCAGATTCAACTGAATCAACTGCTTTTCAGCTCGAACTATGTATACATATGAAGTAAAAAAAAAAAGACAAAATGTATACATATAATACAATTACACTTATTTTGAATCCACTTTGGATTCTAAATTCTGAATTCGCCTCTGATCATACGTATAATATGTACTTCTGACCAAAAGAATGTGACATTTTGACATAGTGAATGTCCTCAGAATGCAGCTTTCCATAGTGCATTCTCTCCCTCGCCACAATGGCGATGGACCTCCTTCATCCTGTCGACAGACCTGCATATTCCACTGCAGGTCCAATCGAACGATGCAACACAAACATTGCCTGCCTGTGCCTTCCATTCACAATCTGCATCGACAAGTACTTTTCATATCAAATTTGATAACACACAGATGAAACTAACTAGTTTTGTTCACAACGTCTCGTTAGACATCAACTCACACACATGTATTACGCTCACTGAACTTTACCTACTATAACAGTAAAGTCATGAAACTATTTTCAATGAAGACAAAAAATAGTAATTCATATATCACTTAGTGAGAAATGTCCCAAAGAAATCCAACGAGTAACTATTAATACTGTTATACAGAAGAAAAAAAGAAGTGTGCTTTACCAGGTGGGGTTCCACAACACAATCTGCGATCATCGATATGCTGCACATCGAGTCCAATAAACCAAGATCCCAGTGACACATCTTCGTTTGTATACTTATGAAGTACATGCCTTTACATATCAAGAAGATTATACATAGGTAAGAGGCTGTACGTACTCTTCAAAAATACTGAGAGGTGTGTGTCAGATCTTCCAAAAGGTACGCATTTTTGGAGGATTCGATATGTTTATGGAAGCATTTTTAGGGAGTACGAGCAACATAGGAAAGAAGAATAACTATTCTTTTATTCGAACTTTATTAAGAAAAAGATACTTAACTGGTTTGCTGATATGTAAGTTGCTAAGTCTTTCGAAATGGCATATATTTGTCCAGTAGCATGACGAAAATATTTGTCTCCGAATTTCCAATATTCCGGTTCATGATACCTTACACCCCTGCCATTGAAAACAACAAAATGTTCAAAAATGAAACTTAAAGATTCAATTTTACAGAAAAAATGGATGCCCTTACTTCCTGGAGAGGACAGGACCAGATTTCATGCACCCGATATATATACGTGGTTTTGTACGATGCCTTGCTAATGTTTCCACCAGTGTTGCTGCAACAGAAATAAACAAATCAAGCTTGAATTTGCTGTAACAAGTCTTACAATCTCTATATAACATTGAAAAGTGATGGTTTTGGCCAAGTGTTATGTATGTCAAGGAAGAGAAATTACGAAAAAATTTGGTTACCTATATTGACATGAACATCATCATCAACCTTGATGTAATACTCAGCATCCCATAAGTTAACAGCAGTGGCAAAGTAAGTCTTCGTCTTGGCGGACAATTCAAGATAACCCTCAATATGATCCTGTTTAAAAGGCAGCAGAGTGATGTATCGTCTTTTTTACGTGTGAATACATCAATTATAACTTGTGATTCACAAGAGTAAAGTGAATGATTAAAGGAAATGTGAGACAAAGGTATTACCAGACGCAAGAAATCACCGTGCTTTTTGTCCTCAGCTTCAATAGCTTTGTCTAATATGCCCCCTAATGTGGCACTGCAGAACAAGTTTGTAACTTTTAAGTCAACATATAAACGTTTATATTGTCTATTAATCGAATACAAGAGTGTAAACAAGAGTTAATGCAGACAAAAGAGGATAGCATTTTGTGTAATGGTATAGGGACGGAATGAACTTCAGTCAAAGAGCTTAAGATCCTAATAAAGAGGTGTTCACTCAGAATCTATGTTGCTCGGATCCTCCAAAAATATCATTATGCTCATGTCAGAAACGCCCACTCAGAAGCTATCATAATGCAACAGAATTTTACTGAAGTTATTATAATCTATCTACATTATATCAAAACAATTCCGATTATAAAATTAAGAGATAATGGTAAAAAACACACCTGAAGTACTACATTTTCGTGAGTTTCCTATCTGAACTATCATTAACGATGATGATATTTCGACCCTTAACTCAAAAAAACTACCACTATGAAGAAAAGGTCTAGTTAATTGAACAGAAGAGGATGTTCAACAGAAGCAAAATCCCCCACCTATGACCAATAACGAAGCGAATGATTATTCCTTTCTCTTCTTCCAGCTTCCTTCTTTTTTCACCTGTTTCACCATATTAAAATCAACAATGTCAACACTCAGACAAAGCAAATGCCAGCACGAGACGAGTTAAGGCATAGGCGCGGTCATTAAACCTTGTGGCATCCATGTAGCGCGAACTGAATCCCTTCTTTTTCTGCTACTAAATGCGGTGTTTATTCCTACCACCATAAAATATTTTCTTTTGCTTCGTGATTCACCCTTTTCGATCTCTTCTGATATCGGAATCCCACTGAGAATCGACTCATGAGCTGCCTTTGCTTCAGCCAACTCTATCTCCAAATTTGATATGGTTTTATCTAATATCCCAAAATTATCTTTAGATACAAGTTTTATATCTTGCTGCTGCAACTAAACAAAAAAGATCAAAGTTAAGATGTTTCATTGAGGTAAATAACAAGAAAATGAACTTTAAGTTGGGAGTTTTTTTTTCTTTGTATTACCTATAATTAGGAATACTTACAAATTTTGTAATGCAACCTTCTGAAACTAATTTCAATCTTTCAGCTTCAACTGTAGTTGTTCTTGTAATTCCACTTTCTGTTTCAGAAATTATCCACATTCTGCAATGATAAATGCTTACAATATTGCCAAATAAACATTTCTCAAAACATTAACAACAACATAACCGGGATTTTATCCCACATGTGGGGTCTGGGGAGGATAGAGTGTACGCAGATCTTATGCCTACCTCATGGAGGTAGAGACTGTTTTTGAAAGACTCTCGGTTGAAGTAACACATATCAAAGTAGATTTAAAAGGAGAAAATAGAAGTAATGAAGATATCACAAATCTACAAACAGTTTCTAATCTATAACAACATTTCACAATAACAGTCAAGTTTTTTTTTTTTTCCTTAAAACGATTTTTCATGTTATGTTATATTCTAATGTTCTTTATAACAGTATTTCGCTATAGCAACCAAAAAAATATCCAGACAAATAATATCGTTATAAATCCATTTGACTGTATTCCTCAAAACACACCAAAAAAGAATTGATCTTTCAGTCACTCCAAGTTGCAGCAGCCAGAAATAAGTTAAAAGTTAACTGCAACAAGTGCGGAATTAGGTAAAAGCCAAAAGTATCATAAAATGCAAAAATAACAAAAAATTAAAAGTTAGTTCATTCTGAATCACTAAAATATAGCAAATCAAACAGAAGACTTATAACATATCAAATAGTAAAATCCAACTGACCAGTACTTAAAATGTAACCAATCAAAACAAGAAAAGTGAAATATCACTATAAAAATTCAATCTTTATTAAAAAAAAGTGATTCTTTTTTTACCTGTTTGTGAAGAACATTCCAGCACAAAAACTTCCAAGACATAGAAAAAGACTCCATTTTTTAGAAACTACACTTGTTGAAGGCCTTTCTATTGCTCCTCTGTTCTTGAAATACATATCAAACACACCTTTAATCAGACGTCTCGGTTTCAAGCTCTTCTAGAAAGCCCGTGAATCAAGATTATAGTCAGAGCTTCAATATGAGTACCGGACACGGAACACCAAATCTCAGACACCCACAAATCAAGAAAGCTATATTTTTTACAGAAAAAGTGAATCCTAGGAACAAAGTTTGAGGAAAATTACAGTCTATAGCAAGAAGCTATTAGCCTATAACTATTACATGGAGTTCTTTGGAACAAAAGTGAAGACAATGAACAGCACAACTACATGTACCAAATTTACCAAACTGTCCTTTTCAAGATTGAGGACCTTTCTCCTATAATGAAAATGGGATTCATAAATCATGAGAAAATTGTACTAGTTTTTGCTACAGTGGCTTACATAAATGCCCTTCTTTCTTGAATTATCAATTTTGTTAAGTTTCCCACATTGGTGGGGAAGGGTACTTTCATCTTTTTATATGGACTTCGGCAATATAAGCTAGCTTCTGAGGTTCAGTTAGAGCCAAATTTTATATTTTTACATGGTAGCAGAGTCAACATCATCCTAGTTATTGTGCTTCACCGATGTACTAGGCTTCCAGCTCTGGACGTGATGGGGGTGTTAATTCTCCTACATCGATAGTGATAGGTCCTTTGATCTCCTTATATGGATTTTGTCAGTATTTCAGGTTGAGTTAGGTTCAAATGTTATATCCATCAAATATTAGGGGTTAATACATGTAATATGTATGAATAATTTATTCGGAACACAATAAGCAAAAGAAATATATATTATGGTTCGAAACCTATAAATGAAAATTCCGACTCCGCGTCTAGTGAATATATGCTTGACAGTTTGCATTTTAAGTGATGGGGGAATCAGGAAAGAGAGAAAAGTTTAGGGGAATCTATATAATCTTGACATGTGTAATGAGATTATAAGCTATTGTTCTCTATCAAGGAAATAAAACTTCATCTGATATTAATGTCAGTGTGTGTGTTTAATATTTTAATGTCTGGCTTAAAATATATTATCTCCGTGTGACTTATAAATTACGGGTTCGAGTCATAAAAATAATTATTAATATTTGCAATATGATAAGTTGTCTGCGTCACATCCCTTAAAATGCAACCCTTACCTGAATTTTTCATAAATATGTATGTTTCGTACATCGAACTGACCACAACACACAACTACCCATTCCAATGGAACCATTAATTAAACCAACAATTAATAAAGTAATAAGGTTTATACCACTAGACTTATATATATAGCAAATTTCTCAATAATTAAACTATTATTATAGGCCATTTATATTCATTGATTGTGAAATGTTTGAAAGCAAACAAAAAATTGAATTGAGCAAAGCATTAAAAATAGTGAAGCAACCCATTAAATGATTAAGAAGAGTTGGTAGCAGCACAAATTTTCTTTGTTATTTTTATTTTATTTTAGATACCAAAATAGTAACAACAAAGAGATTGACACATGGTCTTTATATTTATTAAAAATCATATAAATTTATTTTAGTGAGGTGAAAGTGTATATAGATTAATAGTTAAGGGTAGCTCAATGCATTAAACTTTTGCTATACGTGAAATTTGACTAACTATGACCAATAAACTTGCATTTAACGTCATCAAATTTGTTTTCACAACATGAATTTGTGACATCTTAGATGTCAAATAATAATCCCTAACAATTTTTTAAGTACGTTAACGCTTAAAAAAAACAAAGAAATGCATAGCTCCCTTTCCTACAAGTTATATCATCTTATAAATATTGAGAAGTACTGAATATCCTAATAATTCTTATAAACAAATTTACCAAAACCAGTTCTATCTATTTTCAAAAGTATTATTCAAACCAAGACCATATTATATAATTTACATGACCTTAAAATATAATGAAGAAAAAACAAGTTTTGGTTATTAATTTTTTTCATAAAGGGGGGACAATTATTAGTTATGCTTTATTGTGGAGCTCGTCACTTCTCCACCATGGGATTAGAGGGACCTTATGTTTTTTCTTTAGTACTTGTTTGGAAAGTCATTTATAATTGGATTTGAGTATAGTATATAGTTTGGATAGTTTGATATTCCTTCTATTTCATATTACTTCGTTCTTGTTGACTTGATACTATATACACCTCTTAAGAAAATTTTAATTAAAGATCTATTTTATTAAACTAATCTTATTGACGAAGCTTTGAAAAACTCTGAATCTGACTACTATTATTTTATATAATTATTTAATAATAAGGGTAGTATTAGAAGAAGAAAAAAACTCTCTTAACTTGCTAAAGTAGACAAATAAAATAAAATATGTATTTTTGTATAGGAAGCAAGTGAAATAATTACTATCATGATAAATACACAACCTATTAATCAAAATGTAGTTTCCAAATAGGGCCTAAATTATCTATTGCACTATGACGTGCATAAAAGAAGACTATAAGTGTAACTTAATATGTGTGATTTAATGGAATATTAGAATTAATGGGAGATTAATCACCTGTTTAGTGCAAGGAGATAAGTCAACAATATTTAGTGTGGTCCAAACTCAAGTTCAAAGTGGTCACCACTCACCAGGAATCATGTGATAGATAGTGGTGATTCAAGAGGGAAAAGTAATTATTCACAAGGTAAAAATTTACTGGTATCTGGTGTTTATATCTAACGTTGAAAGTAAAATATGTGTCTTTCGTATGTAAGTGTCACTTGGACTTGATCATGACTAAAGAAACAAATTGAACTAAAAGGAAAGAGATTAGGGCTTAATGTATACTATAAATAGAGGGAAATGAGCATTAGTTATAGATCAAATTGCAGACTGCAGGTTAAGAAAAATGAGATGAAATAGGATATCAAAATGAAACAACCCCCATATATCTGTTTCTAAAACAGCTAAAGCTATCAGTTTAGTCCGCAGCATGTTCAAACTCATGACGTGCACCTAAACCACACATCACATGTTGCGTTGTTACCACTGGACCAGCATCCCAGGCGCTTGTCAAGAAATGTACTCTCTTGTTAAAGTCTTTCACTGATCCTAAATTTCCTGCAAATCAAAGGAAGTATGACAAACTGTCCTTTTCACATGCTGCTGTAGAACTCATCTGAAGATTGAAAACTGAAGAAATGCTATCTGCCAAGGGGAGTGAGTGAAAGCAAAAAAAACTATCAGGCACGGTGAACCTAAGAATACCACGTAAAGGTGAACGAAAGAATAAAACAATAACAACATACCCAGAATAGTCCCACATACTCCCATAGGTGAGGTCTAGGAAGGGTAGAATGTACGTAGACCTTACCCCTACCTTGGCAGGTAGAGAGGTAGAGAGGTTGTTCTGATAGACCCTCGGCTCAAAGAAAGCAAAAACACGACATTTATGAAGACATAAGGAGTAACAACAGGAGGATAGTAAAAGGTGAAAGAAAGAACATGCCTGTAAATTCAGAGACTACAGCAACAACAGTTGAGATTTGTGATCTATGCCATTAAAGATGAAAGTTCCAGACATGGGAATGAATTGTCTAGTGATTAGCTGCATAATAGAACTTAGATTACTGCTCCGATCAAACATGGCTGTATATACAGTAAAGTAGAAGTTTCGAATAAAAAGCAAGATTCAAGTTCAAAAATGAAGGAGACACAAACCTTGATCACTTCTTGTGATGCGACTCCTCCAACAAAGGCAGCTACAACATGAAGCTCCGAAGCACCATACCGACACATCTCATTAATAAGGTCCTCTGATACGGCAGAGGCATTGCAACCAAGGTCATTGAGTAGGCCAACAGCTGTAGATTTCAGCCGGGATATATCCTCATCCATCTCACTACCAAGAAATTCTTAAGGTCAGACTGCCATAAATTTACTTTTCCTAAAGAACTTGAATTGTATGGACGAGAAAGCATAAGTCCTTACCCATCAAATTGTCCAGGAAATTTGTTATAGTTTGCAGCAAACCGGTCAGCTGCTCGAAGAAGAATATAAAGACCCGCAGCAGTACTGCCATAAAAAGGGACTATGCAAAAGCTCTCTAATGAAAGACTATTTATGCAAAATAACTAATGTTTGAAAGATCAACAACTGACGTATGAATTCGAGTGCAAAAATATTAATAGTTCAGAAAGAAAAAAAAATTGAGCACCCATTCAGAACACAGAATATCTGATGTCTTTAAGAATGTCAAACTCTTCTTAAGCTTCATTTTGTATAATTGTTAAAAGTATTGTATCAATCTCAGCAACAGGTTTTTATCTTCACATTTCTTTATTTCCCCCCTACATTTACATGCCAGATGATCTACTAATGGAAAGAGAATTGAGAGAGACATCAGAAAGCAACTGTTTAACACAAAAATCCAGTTTACACCATCCCAACAGCTAAATTGCTTCAAAGGGTGAGTGTTAATTGTTATTTCCACTCAGCATTAAATACTATAATTCTAGCCAGTGTTTCTTTGCTTCCACATCCAGTTTTTATCTTCATCATGAAAAGCAATTCAAACAAGCTTGGACAATTCTACGTCCCTAATTTTCCGAACATTTGGTACCCAAAGACCAACAAAAGATTGACTATCAAATATCTTTTGGCTGAAAAACAGATGGCAGTAGGGCTGGCTCCTGTCAAACCTTCTGAATGACCAAATGGCTGCAGTTCCAGGTAATTATTAAAGTACTTTAAGAAATATTAAAGTACTTTCTCTTTCTTTTCCTTTATCCCAGTTAACCACCTATTTACCTTTTCCTCAGCACAAGATGCATTAAGAAATGGCACACAGATGCACCATCATCATAATTACTATCTGAAAGAACTAAAAAATACAACAATCTTCAAAAGAAATTTAAGATAAAGCGTAAAGAAATCACAAAAATTAGAACAAAGTAAATTTCCAGAAGCAACTCCATCCTAATGCTTGCTCAATAAAATGTAGCTATCTAATCAAAAAGACTTATGTAGTATGAATTACCAACTTCTCATTCCCAAAGCTACTTATTTATTCTGACCAAACTGCCACTAACGCTTTGATTAGCATCACTAGGGAATTTAATCCTAATTTCTTTTTATTTACCTTTATGCTCCACTTCGCTTGTTCAACAAAAGGTGAGCATCACTTGAAAAGTTAGCAGTTTTCAATCAAACCCTGGTAAGCTTAATAACATAGAGGCATCTAGACTAAACCCTGGTTAGCTTAATAACATAGAGGCATCTAGACTAAACAGTGCCTTCATCAAGTCCAGCATGCAGACACCTTAAAAAGAGTGATCCTTCATTAAAAGAACTTGAAGTACTCCTACTTCAACAGAAAATGTCTTAATAACCTAAATTTTATCTTCTAAATCTATTTTTCAAAATTTGGAAGTTCATATGCGACTTCACTAGAAGCCCTTGGGAAAAGGATTTACAAAAAGAATATCCACCATGAAATGGCAGGGGGCTTTAGCTGGGATAGACTTACTTTTCAGGAAGTACTTTAAGAGTGTTGGCTTCTTGCAAAGTCCTGTTATTTGGTATCACAAAACAATCAAAGTATCATGAAAGGATCATGTTGGTTCGAAGAGCTTAAATTATCCCAAGAAGCCCTTCCTACTTCAATTTATATCACGGATAATGTTTCCAACTCGAGGCCATTCGACCACGTCAATCCATATTCCTATGGTAAGCAATTACATACCCATAATCTTCATCTGTCAGATACTTCTGTAACTCTGGTTGGACAGGAGAGTTGAACTCGTCCTCAACGAGCCGATATCTGCAAACCTAACATAATGGAAGATAAAATTTCAATGACAGGAAACTAAAACATCCAGCCAGAAATAATGATGTTAAATGGAGTTTGCTGACAACTAATGGTGGGAATTTTTGTCATCCTAAGAAAAGATGGACCATCATGTCAGCAGTCTTTTCAAAATTTGGTTCCAACAGTCATGATCTTGATATTAACATAAAACATCACTATCATAGTATCTTATCACTAACATCACAACAAATTCAACCACCAAAATGATGCATGTAGAAGGAGGAGATTTTAAGATCCCCCCCACCCCCCCCCCCCCACACCATAGACGC
>NW_006239064.1:521876-543223 GCF_000226075.1 Solanum tuberosum | reverse complement strand
ACCCCCCCCCCCCCCCCCCCCACACAGCATAGCTGAACACACTTTGTGAAGCATATAGTTTTTGAAGGACTTACAAGGCAATATGTGTTCCCAACCTAGCATCCTTCTGCCTGACAGGATCCTCCCCCCGTCACAGCCATATTGAAGGACTTACAAGGCATGTGCCAAGCAAGATAACCCGTTTAATAATTTAGGACTTTTTCTGGATGGCTCCTTAGCATGAACCCAAATTTGACCACTTGCAGAAAGGGGGTTGGAGACAAGAAGAGCTTTGAGAAAAGAGACAAACAGACAGGATCACAGACTCATACCACAAAAACAGCAAGCTTAAAAGCAGAGTCCTTTTCATCAGGGTCAAACATATTTATATTCTCTCTGTTTCAATTTATGTGTCCTCTGTTTCAAAAAGAATTCCAATATTTCAATTTGTGTCCTCATAGTAAGTTTTTAATTCCAATATTTCCATTTTACCCTTAATGCATCTCCCTTATAGCAATGATGTGGCATCTTTGACACCACAAGATTCAAAGGGTGTTTTGGTATGTCATACACACATTTAGCTTAAGACCATAAAATTCAAAAATCCTTTGACATCCTTAAACTGCATGTCCAAACTAAGACACATAAAATGAAACCGAGAGAGTATGGCTTATATAGAAAGAAATATGATGTGTTCCAAAGTGTCAAACAGGTAGATTCACGTAGCACAAAGAAGTAATTCTAGATGGATGAACTTTCAAACTAAAGGAACAGAAAACATTAAATGTCCTTACAGCAAGTTTCCTTGCATTTCTACAAAAGCTCTTTATATTCGCCTTGGAGATGCTGGCTGGATCCCTATTAATTTTCTTGAGTAAATTCTTGACCCTTTGCTCCATAACAAGAAAATCAGCCTCGGCCTTGGCTTGGTAGGTCTTTTGCAGGTTTACGTACAATCTGCAATAGAGTCAACAGTCCAAGCATCAATAAACAAACTCCCATAAATCTTTTTTTGAGAATGAAACTCCCATATATTAACAAAAACTTAATGAGTTGTGAAGAAACTTAAACCACTAACTCAGTTGATGATGTCATATCTGGTATTGACCCCTCAAGAGGCGTTTCACCACCACCTTCACTAGCTATGAACTCCTAGAGTGCAAGAAAATATATCAATTTAGGGAATTTAAGCAGGTTGTTTGATAAGGGCTACTAAGGAAAATGTATTTGCTAAAAAGGAAAAAGAACGAACATTTTAACCAAGATGAAGAGAGACAAGGTAATAGTTTTGCGTGGATATTAATCATATCATATCATATATATATAAAAGAGAACCTTAGACCCACCTACGTGGCGCCGCCACAAATCAGAATTCTCTTTTAATTTATTTATTTACAAAATTAGCCTTCCCTTTCATGAAAAATTGCGACTTTAATGAAAAGTTGCGACTTTAACGAAAAGTTGTGACTTTAATGAAGAGTTGTGACTTTAATGAAGAGTTGTGACTTTTATGAAAAATTGTGACTTTTATGAAGAGTTGCGACTTTTATGAAGAGTTGCGACTTTTATGAAAAGTTATGACTTTAATGAAAGGTTGTGACCTTTCCGAAGGGTTGCACCTTTTCCAAATAGTTGTAACCTTTCTGATAAGGAACAATAAATATTTGTTCACATTACCCTTTGTTGTCTATAAATAGAAGGATTTTCTCTCATTTTAAGACAACGAAAATTCTGAACTTCCTCCTCTTCTTCTTCTTCTCCACAATTAAATATTTGTATACTTTGCTCATGTTGAGTGGCTCACTGACACTATTGCTTATGTTACAGATCCGGGTATGAATTTTTACAATCATTAATTTATAATTTATGCTTATGTTATTAAGGCTAAAGGATAAGATGTAATAATTTTCATTTTCCTCTACATTATTAATGTTTGTTACTACGTAATCTTGTATGTAAGATAATATAGTGTTTTAGTTTTAATGTCTGATAGATTTTAAGTATTATTTTATAAATTCCGGCGATTTTACTAGTAAAATAATGAATATACAAATTAGCATATAAACCAATTAAAAGAATGACATGAACATAGGGAAGATAATTTTTCACAAAATCTCAGTTAGTTCCCAAATTAAACTACATTTGTCTAATCCATCTAGTAACTCAAATTTTCTTGTGCAAATGCAGAATAGCAACAAAGACACAAGAGATTGAAAGGACCATCGCACTATAGAGGATAAAGCCAGAGCCTTAAGCCTATAGATTGTTGCCACATTACTCAGATGACAAACTTGGCAAAGGCTCTTCCCTCCATCCCCTGCCTCCCCCGTTGCTCATTCGAAAGGATACACACAAGCAAGATTTAAAGGAAGAAACTACTACAAGCAACCTCACCAAGAGAAGAACCAGCGGAACTGGTACTTCCAAATCTTTGCAATCAACTAAAAGCCATCAAATGTATGGACTAAATAAAATGTCTATTTGTTATTTAGAGCTAAAGAAATGAGCAAGAATAACAAAACATCAGCAAATGTAAAATCATGTTTTAGTGGACCTATCAACTCGGCAATTCTTCTATTAATCAAGTTAAATCAACTAACGAAGCTGCAATAATTCCAGAAACTGTTTCCCAACTTCTTTCCTGTGTGTGTATGCTTTAATTTTTTGAGAAAGTGTAAGTTACCTTCAGAGCTGCTACCATCACCCAAAAATCAGATGAATTGAAATCAACTTCCGAACAGCTGTCATTAATAATCTTCTGTAAGTTTGGACCTAGTATACGAAAGAGAAAACTCAATTACAAATTTTCGATCTCATCGTCTGGTTCCAAATTAAGATTCCACCTAACTAAATTAAAATCAATATAATATCAAGTTTCCAGAAAGTATTCTTTACTCCGTGAGTATTCTTTTTATTTGATGAACTAAGATCTACAGTCACTATGAGACCCTTACAAGTTTAGAAAAAGAAAGTTTCTAACCCAACTCTAGACCCACTTATTTTCTAGGATATTTATCAATTCAAAGACTTTTCCACACAGAGTTATCCTCTTGCATTGAAGCAATTTAACCAATCAATCCAAAAAAATTAAAGACTAAGACTACAATGTCCGTCAAGGCATATAAAGTTGCAACTGCATGTTACCCTAACTAGAGAGTTAGCAATAAAGAGAAACAAGATGACGAATACATAAAAAAAATATAAATTCATAAACCATCTCCAAGCAGCGAAATCTAAGCAAATCATGTATATTGGTGTTTAGCAAAGCCTCTCCAATTTATTTATTATTTTAGTCATAGCAGAGCCTCCTGAAGTACAAAGACAGAAGGTTTATTTTAAAATTTAGTAACATCGTAACTGATTATGTTAAATGCCGCATTGAGAATACACCAAAAGCATGTTTCTCAGTAAATTGAAGATGTCCCTACCTCAACAATCATGAGAACTAGTGGCATCATTCTGATAAACTAAAGAAAAAGACAACCAGAAACGGACAAGTAATATTTTGGAAACAAAACAAAGTAAAAATCTATTCAAATTTCGAGAAAGAAATCAGATAATGAATTAACTGCTGCCAAAGATAACATGCAACTCTAGATTTAGACACAACATTAGGTGAAAATATTCATTCATTAAGCAAAGACAAATTTCCCGATTATTCAAAAAGAATGGGAACCAAAAAATGAAAGATGTGAAGCAGCTTCACTAGAAATTGGGAGTTTTTGACATATACGAACAAAAAATCATCTTCTACTAAAATTCAAATCTGGTTATTAGGCAACCCTCAACTTGATGTTGCAGGTATTTCAATGTAGCTTGCTACAGATTATAGAGATCTCACAGAAGAAAATATTCAAATTAATTCTCTTACTATGAATTTTTTAAAATGTCGGGGAAGCTGCATAAGATTGTGACAATAACAATTGTTGAAGCCTGAAGGTTGCCTAAAGCAATATTTGAAAACATAAATCAGTTATGGATGTTAATAAATGGACTGATGAGAGTTCTTTTTCTTAATGCAGGTGCAATGACAGTCAAATGAAACTGCTTCCCAGATTAAGGACTCCACAAAACCAGGGTTTGAACCGTTTAGAATCCATCCCAAAGACTGGACAAAAATATAAGAAGTCACCACTAATATTAGTAGACAAGATGGAAAAAACTAGTTTGAGTTTCTGATACAGCACACAAATCATAGATATACTTACCAATCCCTTGTGGGGAAAAGACCTTAAATGATGCATCCATGGCTTCTTTATAGTTTTCTTCATCCACCGTGATCATCTTGGATTTAATCAAATCCTAAGACATTTAATAATTTGGCCAAATCATTAGATGGACCAAAATGGAACAATTTAGGATGAAACATAAGAAGGATTTGACAAATATATGTTTCAACTTTGAATTGTTTTTTCTCTTCTCTGGTAGAAGGAAGCTTTCCACCATGCGTATTTGCCCATTCCTCTGCCATCTTAACAAGGATAATAATATATGGTGTGTGTTTATGTACTACAGCATCAGTTGTGTTTAAGTCTACTGTCTCTGCAAACCTGTGGTCATAAGAATGAATGAAATCAGCCCCTTTCTTTATCTTTTTCCTCTTCATAATGAGGAAAATGTATTTGTGAAAAAAGGAGAAACAGTGAAAGCTCTGAGGAAAGGAAGGATCCCAGTAGAAAGACATCTAAATGCATCACAGGTATGAAGTTTGGCTTTACACCAAGAGACTCCTTAAAAAAATATATCAAAACCCATAAATAACCATCCAGGTTTGCAAATTTTGTATTACTGTTACTTATATGCACCACATTGCTAGCAGAGATGGTTCACAAATCTTATAATTTCTACCATTACCAAAACCTTAATCCTCAGCAGCATATACACAAACTAGGAAACAACAAACCTCCTGAAAAATACAGAGCAAGTTATACCACTCTTCGTTAGCAAAGAAAGAAGGCAAAAACAAATGCATCTGATTATTTCTCATCTTGTACAACCCCTCAATGGTTTGAAACTTCTAAGGTCATCCGAACATCAGTAAGATGTTAATGGTATTTGAATCATGACTAGATAACTAAATTATACAATTTTTCAGGAGCTTTTTATTTCAACAAAAGAAAGCCCGGTAAGGAAGATATTGGGAGAGGGTGAACAGATAATCTAGTAGAATGAAGCTTTTGAAAAAGAAGACACTTATTGATCTCAAATTTAAAAAAACAGACATCCAAAAGGTAGACAAAGTTAAACTGCTCACAGAAGCCAAATGAAGAACAGGGTCATTCATTTTCCAAAGATAACAGCATTGCAATCATTCTTAGGAAGACATTCTGCCAAAATGAGTGCTCCACGTAAGAGCCACAACCATTTTCCTATCCATTTGGGGAAAGCTACTGCACCCAATATCCACTTATGGAAATTTTACCCTACACTAGAGACCACCTTCAAACCTCCCTGCTAAGAGGAGTCGCATTGTCCCAAAAGATAATCGATCAACTCTTGCTCAGAAGTTGTCATGTAATATCTTTCTAGCAACTCCCTAAGGGATCTTAAGCATAAAGCAAAAGTAAAGGTAAAGCAAAAACACAAGCCTGAAATCTGAAACGGATCTGGATCGACTCTTAGGGCACTTCTAGATGCAGTTAAATGTCAGCTTAAAAAGAGGATTCTACCATGGGAATAAGGATGATAATCTACCACAACCCTTTTGACATAATCATGTCCTTCAGACAGGGTTGCAACTCAAAAAGATGTAAAGAACAGTTGAGACATAAAGGAACCCTATTTTATGCTACGCCAAGAATATGGTGGGAGCAACCGCAATTTGGAAGTAAGGTATGTATGTTATAGTCCATACTCCCTGGCATATGCTCCATATTCCTCAAAATTATCCTAATTGAAACATAAGCCACAAGGGTGTTGTTTCCCATCAAAAAAAAAAACGCCACAAGGGTGTTTGTGTTATAAATAAGAGATATTGTTAAAGTGAACAGATTAGTATCCATTGTACAACTATAACATATCAAGGCACAGAGGAAAGCACAAAGAAACAGCCAACCTCCGAAGTTCTGGCCATGGGTCATTAAGCCGTAGATCATCTAAGAAATGGTCAGGCTTTGATTCAATTACTGTATGTTCCTGCAGATAGAAGAGAACAAATGATTAACATAAATGATATCACATTTGATAAGAGCTCTATCAAACAAACACATTGTAACTTCCTTGCTCGTTCATTGTTTCACTCTATTCCTATGGCTACATGGTTTTCTTTTTCTACAACAGTAGTTCCTCGTATTACAATAAATAGATCCTCACAAGATCCATGTCAATGTAGTCACTGGTGTAGACCCACAAGTTCTCTATCAATACAGATTTCACAGTTAACAGCTAAGCAGCAATAAGATTACCTTCACACTGATCCTGACAAGACCCATGAGGCCATATGATCGTGCAAATATTAAAATAATATTTGCCTCCCGACAGATTCGATCCAATTTCACCATGGAATCTTCAACCAACTGATATAGAACAGAAAAGGCATAAGATAAAATTGTCAGAAATTCCAATGCACTGTTATCTGCTGATAGACAATTAGCCATGCTATGCAATTTAAATGATCAGTTGAGCTGGATGACAAAGGAAACAGATTGTTCTTTTGCTTAAACCTTTTTGTATTTCTATTTCTTTTTATTTTATTTTTCAAAAAATATCTTTTATTTATTTATTATTATTATTTTGGGGGTGGGGGTCTCGTCTTGCTTCCCAAATTAGAGTGGATAAGCTGCTGCTCATAATTATGCAGATACCAAAACTAATTGTTTGCTCTTTCAAATCAACACGGCCCTACATCTTTTGAGAAGGAGATAAAAGACAAATATCATTTAGTCAAACATAATTTTGAGTATTGATCGACATACTACAGGGACACTTAAAAATCTACATACTACACGGTAGATAAGATGTGTTGAAATGATTGTAGCTCATAAATTGCAATTCAAGAGGCATAGAGACTCTTCAAATTTGAGATGCTACACATAGAGACTCTTCAGTTACAATCAAGAATGAGACTGTAACTGAAGTTCTCTCAAAATAAACACGGAAAAAATGATAGAATTGGCCAATTGGGTGTGTGTATACTAATTAGACTTTATGAGGGAATATGTATATTGGACAATGAAATATTGGAGACAAACCACTCTAAAATTCTTTTGTATGCATGAAAAAAATAAGACAAGAAGATGAGCATACTGTATGACTTCTTTCTTATGGAATAGAAGACAGACCTTGAAGAACACTAACCCATATGCTATTTGCCTGATTGGTGACAATATCTAATTTAACAATTTCATGTTGTAGAATTACCAAGAAATGTGGCATAATGTAAAGACAACATGTTCAAGAGCTTTCTTTTACCATATGCAGATAGGCAGGGTTTTACGATAACAAAATTTAAGTTAAAAAAAGTGGGAATGCAGAATCATGCCAAGATCAAATTGTTTTTATGACTAAGATAATTTGCGTCTCCAGACCTGTGTAGCTATGACCAAGGTAAACTGAGAAAAGAATGATGGATTAGTCTCAATTAGTTCCTCTGGATGTTCTTCTATAAACTTGGCTTTAACAGCATCATTTAACTCTTGAAGAAATGCACACACGCACTCTGCCTTAGACTGTCCAACACTTGATTCATCAACTACCAGAAATACAAGAGAAAAATAAGAATATGGAGAAGGCAAGGCTTTTTAAAACTGTAGATGCATACGCACAACAGCGTAACATACCCATAAAATTATTTCCAAGATCACCCACTTCAACCTTAGAACCATCAACAATAGTGATGCTTCCCACCCCACCAAGAACAAGATTTTTCAAAGTTTCAGAACCAGTTGGACCACAGTTAAGTAAGCAGATACTGGCTTTCTCCAGTGCAGCTTGTCCTTGCTCACCCCATATCCTGCAAAACAGCATCAGTATTATCTCTACCCCAACCTAGAAATTTAATTGCCAAACATGTGAATGCAGAGGAATGGTGTATTTCAAGTTGGAATCTGCAAACATCCATGAATACCCATAATAGTCATATGATATAAAACCCTTGTTTTTGAGGCCATATGATATAAAATTTATCTCTGTCTCTGCCTGTGTATAACTATTATTTGAAAGTTGTGAACATTTAAGTCACATATGTACTTGAAATTCATAATTTGATCAATTTAACTTGCGTCAAAAAGCTGTGACAAAGGTATCAGGGTTGCATGACATATCTCATCAGGCATTCCATGAGATAGCATTGCAAGAAAATTTATGATGGTCATCAAGAACCAAGAAACATCATATTTTCTAATACTAGACTAACTCGGAGATTAGGATAGGAATGATCATCCCTGATCCATTCCTGATTGGACTTTTCTAATACAAAAAAGGGCACGCATAAAGCAACACACACGTATCTGGATACACACATGGAAGAGCTATTTGATGGCTACACACAACTGAAATTTCAAAGGGAAATGAATTAATCTTTTCCAGAATTTACAGGTCAATCAACTTTGGCCAAATGAGAACTGACCATCAGGGTCATCAAAGTCAACTGCAGTACCTCATTAGTCATCTATGAGACAAAATTTTCCCAAATGAAATTTCCATCAAAGCTTAATCGGATAACATTTACACGTCTCTAACAAAGAAGAAGAGGCTTCCACAGAAAAATCCTTTATTCCAACAAGAAAAAGCTTTTTTGTATCCAAATGTATAGCCAAGAAGCTCTCCGAGGTTCTTTCCAGACGGAAGCAATCGAATGCAGCCAACATTAGCCATTGGTTAGCACTAAAAAAATCAAAGCAACTTGATGGGGAAAAGTTACCATCTGTTGAATTGTGTGAACTTCCTAATGTAAAAGTTTAAACTATTAGAAAAAGTACACTTATATTTATTTATTTTAAATTTGAAACATTTCCTATTATGACTGGATCCTACTCTTTTTCTTGGCCAAGTATGTGAAGACATTTATTGATAAAAGGCAGTTAAACTTGAATCCAAGACCTTTCTCTCCTCTAATATCATGCAAAATCATGTAGTAGGTAGGGTATGTTTGGTAGGGAGGAAACATGTTCCAAAATATATATTTTAATCTTCCCATGTTTGGTTGGTCAAAATGTTTTGGAAAACATTTTCTCTAGGAAATTCCTTTAAAATGAAGAAAATGACTTCCCTAATAAAAGTAGGAAAAACAAACTCCATAAGTGACATTCCAAGTTCATTGTCTCCACCCCACCTACCCAACGCCTCCTCCCCGCCACCCCTATTTCCCATCTCATGTCACTCCCATATTGTATTGCTAGATTACATATAAATACTCTTAGGATAATATTTTTTTTCCTTACTTACCAAACACTGAAAGATAAGTAAAAAAAAAAACGTTTTTTTCCAAGAAAGCATTTTCCTTCCTATCAAACACACCCTTAACACATTAAAAAACCAACCTTGCCTTTCCACTAATAATTCATCTCATGCCTTTTTCCACTTAAATACCAAACTTTTTCACCACTGAAAACTTAGAGAACCAAACTTCTTCCGCAAAAACACAACTTTACACACTATTAAAATAAGATGACCCTAAATATACCCAACCTCAACTAGCTTGGAACTGACTAGCATTCAATTGATATTTCATCAGTATATTTTCGCACAACCGTAGCATATCATGTAAAAGAGAGGCTTTTTCTCATTTCTACTACTAAAATTTTGAATTTAATCCAACTATATAAGAGCTACACGTTCAGTGATGGCGTTCATAACAGAACTGAAAGCAGAAAACATAGAGTATACTCAAAAATTCACCTGAGCTGACGATCATATTTGACTTTAGGTTCCGCCATTGTTGTATGTATGAGAAAAATTCAGCTTGCTTTATACGCTAGAGGAGAGTGAAATACAGAGAGTGAAGAATAAGAAATTTTATTGAGAAAATGGAAAAATTGGAATTTCTTTGACATTGTGATGGACCCGGGTCAGTTCAATTTGGGCCTCGTGGGCCTTGACCCGACTTAACTAAAACACAGAACAACAACAAGAAACGTTATTGAAATTTAAAGAATTGACAAATATAACTCGACTAATAATATCAACTCTTACAAATTCTAAAAGGGTATGATAGAGAAGCTTGAGAAAGTGAACAATCCTTACGTAAATACTTAACGAGATTGAATTCTAAAACACTCAAAATCTACAAGAATCATACAAACATTTATGGAGTAAGCATGGATAAATTCTCTTTGAAAAATGATTCATGAATTAAAAAAAATATATTGAAATAATGAGTTCAAGATAGATAAGTTGAAAAGACTTTTATATGTCACAACTTAGATAAGATTTGAAGCATAGTGTCATGACCCACCACATTACTTAATCAAGTATCACAAAGTATTAAAAAAAGTCTAAATCCGTGGCAATAGTCCCTCTAAAATCATTATTTACATTAAAGGCATATATAAATACATTTTACTATTTTTGTTTCGATTTATATCTACAATTAACAGGTACATTATTATTTTTTATTTATATACCAAGCAGAAAATAATTTCAATGACAAATATATTTAAATAAAATATAAATGGTGCATGGTTCTTTAGAGTCAGTTTTTATGAATAATATTAATAATTAAATAGTTAATGTAATTTCATAGGTAAGATTTGAAGAAGATAATATGTATGTAATTTTATTTTTATTTTGTAAAAATAGGAATATTATTTTTGATAAACCTCCACTTCAAGTAATATATATATAACAACAATATGAAAAAATGTATAGTAATAATAATAAATAATTAGTACGATAATAAAAGTAAAAGAAAATAACATGTAATAGACCGTAAGAGAGTAATAGCATAATGCTAACAAGAAAAACTAAATATCACTCAATTACTTACTAATCATCTGTCCTAATTTTCGATCTTTATATCTTCCAATCAAGAGAATTTGATAATAAAATAATTTGCAATCCAGCTCATTCAAGAATGAGAACAATAATATCCATCGATAAACTCGTTTTAATTATAGACACAATACAAATTATTACCTATTTGTCTGCGATGTCGAATGCTAAGGCACCATATTTAAGACCTACTAATCTTCTATCCTAATTTTCGATCTTCATATCCTCCAATCAAGAGAATTTAATGATAAAATAATTTACAATCCAACTCACTCAAGAATGAAAATAACAATATTTCACCGATAAGCTCATTCTAATCTTAGACACAATACAAATAATCATGCATATGCATGTGATGTCAAGTCAATAAAGCACCATATATTATACCAACCGCCAATCCAACGTGTCAATTTAATTATCCTTATCAAACTACTTACTAATATCTAAACTTCCCAATGGATAGATGATGAAAAATGACAAAAATATCCTTCGTAAAATACATATACATCGTATCATATCTTGTATAATCATCTCTCCGCAATAATTTTTTGCCACAAATTCCTTAAAGAAAAAGTTTCAATCATCAAAATTCTAAAGGATATTCTGTTCTTTACTCTGTTTTCCTCAAAATCACAGTCATCATCTTCATCTTCATTTCTTCCATTTTTGTTACAGCAAAAAATCCTCTGTTTTCTTCTTCAATAATTATACAGCACGCGACCCTTAAGCCGCCTCCACACGCCCGACCCCATACTACCCCCACCCACCCCACCAAAATACCCATTTGCCCCACCCACCTACCTATTTCGTCTACCAAATTATTGTACTATATATATAGGCTTATGCAGTAATGTACGTTTCTTCTTCTATTCACATCAAACCAAATTTTAACTCTTCGTTTTCGGTATCTAAAACTCTTTCTAAATCCTCTAGTGCTTATTGCTCTAGTGGGTATTCTTCTTTGGGTTTTTCTTCCACTTTCCGATCGCCGCGGTGGAGCTACGGTGTTGATTGGAAATCTCCGATCAGTCTTAAAGCTCAGATCAGAACTGCCGCCGTTACCCCTGTTCTCAACAATTTCCATCGAAAACTCACTACCATGGGTAATTCCGTCATTTCACTTCACTGTCACTGTTTTTCATTGGATTTGTAAAACCAAAAAAAAAAAAAAAGCTTTCTTTGGGTTTTTTGTAAACGTTACATTTTTAATTTTTTAATTTTTTTTCAGATTTATATTAATGTTGTTTGTGATTTGTGAAGCGTTGGGTGAGAAGGTTTTATTTGCAAAAAATTAATTGGATTGTTGTGATTTGTGAATATGAAGTCTTTCGATGTTAAGGTTTATATAATGGATCGGTGTGATCTATTTTGTTCGGACTCTTTAAAAATGTCAATGGATGTGTGTCAGATTCTCCACAAAAGACATTACTTTTGAAGAATCTGACACGGGTGTAGATTCGAAAGTGAAGAGTCTGTGGAACTTGGCTTGTGATAATATTGTTGTTAATGATATAGAAAACTGTGGCGTAAAAAGCTAGGATCTGTAGAATGGAATCATGGAGGATGGATCCACCAAAAGCTAGAAATAGTTAAGCTTTTTGGCTTTTATCAAAATAGAAAAAAAGTGGACCAGATAATTTCTTTTTTATTTTAAATACTTTTCAATGAGACTAAGGTGGAAAATTGAATGATAGATGATATTGACCCAAGATATTTGTTCTTTATACATTTGTATTTTTTGTTTGGATATTTCTTTAAATGATTTAATATTGTTTCTGATAACTTTCAAGAGCTGCTGTCAGTGAATGACTTGTTAGACATTTGATCCCAAAAGAAAATCAAGAATCTGATACTGTTTGTTAATGGATTCAGCTTCAGAGAACCCATTTAAAGGCATCCTCACCAGTCTTCCCAAGCCTGGAGGTGGTGAATTCGGGAAGTACTATAGCCTACCTGCTCTGAATGATCCCCGAATTGGTAATTTCATCAGACCTTTGATATTTGTTATATGTACTACTACTCTCTTTTCATTTGTGTTGTGAATAAATGACATGTTCCATTGCTTGAATTTGTTGATCTTTATCTTGTCACTTAGAATATCATGTTTCTTATTCGAGAATTATGGTTAAGTCTTTCCGCATGTTGTCTAGGCTTGGTGTTAGACCCCTTCCAAAGTCCTCTTTCTTCCGGGGAATCTTAGTAGTTCAGTTGATTGGCTACCAAAACTTTCACCTTGTTGGTGAGGGTTCTATTTCCACCGCGTAATCCCCTCCATCCTACCACTATGTTTAGCTACACAAAGTCCTCTTTTTTTTCCCATCTCTTATTTTCCTTTTCAGGTTGAAATTAACGATTTTTGAATTTTGCATTGTTGAAGTGCTCATCACAGTTTTTTGTCGTCTTAGTAAGTTTTAATTTCCAATTTTTTGACTTTTCCTTGATTTCATTATTGTAACAGACAAGCTGCCATATTCTATCAGAATTCTTCTTGAATCAGCAATCCGTAATTGTGACAATTTTCAAGTCAAAAAGGAAGATGTCGAGAAGATCATTGACTGGGAAAATACTTCGCCGAAGCTAGCGGAGATACCGTTTAAGCCAGCCCGAGTTTTGCTGCAAGTATGTCATGTCTCCAAATTAAAAAGAAAAACAATGCAATTCGAGATGTAACAGCTTTCATCTTAACTGTTTTTGTCAGGATTTTACTGGTGTACCAGCTGTTGTGGACCTTGCTTGCATGCGCGATGCCATGAACAAGCTTGGCAGCAATGCTGACAAGATTAATCCATTGGTATTCATTTCTTTTAAGTTTAGCTGATGTTGGCAAAATTTCTTAAACGGTGTAGTTAGTCACCATTAATGGTAAATGTTGAAACAACTATGGTGGTGTTTCTTTCAAATTTTTGATGAGGACTTTCAACCAATATTTTATTTTGCAAGAACTGTTTTTCGACCAAACACCAAGAAAGAGAAGTTAGTTTTCTTGGTGTTTGTTTAGAAAAGAGTTTCTGCAAAAAAGTTGGAACTTTTTCCAAAACAAGTTGTTAAATATTTTAAAGCAACGACACTTTATTAGTGCAGTCCATGGATTTTATATTTTGGATATATTATCATTGAAACGCTTCCTTCTTATTTTGTTTGTAATGCTTATGTATCAAGGACTTAGTTATCACTAATTATTATAAGTTTGAGGTCATTGGTATCTACATACAAAAAAAGTTGAGGTCATTTTTACTGTTCTTCTATTGGTTTTCTGTATCGTGAAGATTCATCATCAGCTATTCTATTGGTCTTTGAATAGATTCTTTGACTTCACAGTAATGTATCTTATTTTATTTTTTTTGATTGGGTATATTTTCAGGTGCCGGTAGATTTAGTAATTGACCATTCAGTTCAAGTCGATGTGGCAAGGTCAGAAAATGCAGTCCAAGCTAATATGGAACTTGAATTCCAAAGGAACAAGGAGAGGTTTGCCTTTCTTAAGTGGGGTTCTAATGCTTTCCGCAACATGCTTGTTGTTCCACCAGGTTCTGGTATTGTGCATCAGGTATTGTACCTGAAAATTGAAAGGGACCAGTTGTACTGCTGTGCATATTGAATGTCAGATGTGCTAGACTGTAGCTCTTTTCAAGTTACTTTTCTTTATACTGTATTATCTTTCTTCCGTAGAGGCACTGCATTGATATTCCTGGATTTACTACCCCTATTTACCCCTCTGAAAAAAAGAAAGGATATGATATTCCGGAACTGATTAGCTTTTTGGCACCACAATTTTATTAGGTAAATCTTGAATACCTTGGAAGAGTCGTCTTTAATAGGGAAGGTTTACTCTATCCTGATAGTGTTGTCGGAACTGATTCACACACCACTATGATTGATGGGCTTGGAGTTGCTGGCTGGGGTGTTGGAGGTATTGAAGCAGAAGCTACAATGCTTGGTCAGGTATGAAACCATGAATGCCATAAGGGATTCTGTATCATGCTGAAACTTGGAATAGTCTTCTGTGCTTTGCTCGTTCTGTGCTTCAGTTAGTGATGTATTTTGATGTTAGGCTTCCTTTATGCCTTATCAACAGACTTCATATTACTTCTTTCAATTAATTTTTTTCAATGTACTCCTTGATCCAAATCTAACTCCTTTTATTTTGGTCTGTGCTGAAATTTCCACATTCCTTTATCTGAAATTTATCTTTCATGATACACACACAACAACTGGAATTTGACATTTCATCTTTCTTTATAAAAGGGGTAAGTGAGCTCACTTAGAATTATACATGGAATTGGACAGTTAGCTCCATCTCAACATGATAATTCTACATTTTTATATCTCTTTGAAAAAAGGTGGAAAGTGAGTGCACTTGGAATTTTACATGGATGTACATTCTCATTTTTTCACATGGATGTATTCAGCTCTCTTCCTAAAGTTTTGATTAAGCTTGAATGGAGGCTGATGCATACATGTGTTTGTGTACTTCTTTTGAATTACAGGCAATGTATTCCCCTTGACTGTAAGAGAACAGAAACTCCGTGTGGATCTACCATATTGCTTGGTTGTTCTTTAAATTTGTTATACAATTCTGGAAGTCCAGTTGTGTCTTACTAATTTAAGTAATTATACTAAAACATCTGAATTTATACTGAAATTTCAATGTCTTTTCTTTCTAATGCTACTTTCTGGATACTTCCAGCCTATGAGCATGGTGTTGCCTGGAGTTGTTGGGTTCAAATTATCTGGGAAATTGCGCAGTGGTGTAACTGCCACTGACTTGGTCTTGACAGTCACTCAGATGCTGAGGAAGCATGGTGTTGTTGGAAAGTTTGTTGAGTTCTATGGTAAATATGGGGAAACTGGACAAATTACTTGCCATAATAATTTCAAATTGGTAAATTGGTTCACCAGGGAAAAACTTGACTGTTTGTTTATCTTTTTTTAGGTGATGGAATGGGTGAACTATCATTGGCTGACAGGGCCACCATTGCCAACATGTCTCCTGAATATGGTGCTACAATGGGTTTCTTCCCTGTAGATCATGTTACTCTGCAGTATCTGAAATTAACAGGGAGAAGTGACGAAACAGTAAGTGCTTAGACGCGTGTAAGCATCACACATGAAGATAAGATGTACATTGTTTAATATTTTCTAACTCCTAAAATTTTAGGTGTCAATGATCGAAGCATATCTGCGCGCAAATAATATGTTCGTCGACTATAATGAGGTTGGTCTTCCTTGTTACCCTCAGCTGTGAGTGTCTCTTATTTAAGTATGAGAATCTCTCGAAGGGAGAAATGAAAGATTTTGGCTAGATATCACTATCCTTCTTTTCCCACTGTCAAAAAGAAAATGAACCAATCTGTAAGGTTGTGTCCTTTTTTTGTCTTTACAATATTCTAAAAAACTTGTCATATTCTGATTTCAGCCTCAACATGAGAAAGTGTACTCTTCTTGTTTGTACCTAGACCTTGCTGAAGTTGAGCCTTGTGTGTCAGGGCCAAAAAGGTATGTTTCATGTCTTTGTTAAACAATCTATTGAATGTGAGAAACTTTGTAAGAACTTTCTAATATATATTTTTACTTTCCCTGATAGACCTCATGACCGTGTGCCTTTGAAAGAAATGAAGTCTGATTGGCACTCTTGCCTTGATAACAAGGTTGGATTCAAGGTGAGCAAGTACTCTTTTCTACTTAATACCATTGAATATCTTCATGATATATGAACATGCAACTCAAACTAATATGAGGTCAACCTTTGAGTTCCGGAAATGCTAATTTGAATTGGCTCTATTCACTGTAGGGATTTGCTGTGCCGAAAGATGCGCAGGAAAAAGTGGTAAAATTTTCTTTCCACGGACAAGATGCAGAGCTCAAGCATGGAAGTGTTGTTATTGCTGCTATCACAAGTTGCACTAATACATCAAATCCCAGTGTTATGCTAGGAGCAGCCCTTGTTGCAAAAAAGGCTTGCGACCTGGGTCTAAATGTCAGTTCTGGTATATATACTTGTTTTTCTTCAATGATTTCTTCGTATTTTGCTAATGTCATCCTGTTGATATCCAGGTTAAACCATGGGTTAAAACAAGTCTTGCTCCTGGCTCCGGCGTAGTTACTAAATATTTGCTCCAGAGGTATTCTTTGTAGTTTCTCGAGGGAGTTTCTACTTATCCCATCCTTGTGCGTGCTTGACACTCTGTGAAATGTGGTATTTGTTGTGAAACAGTGGGCTGCAGAAGTATTTAAATGAGCAAGGTTTTCATATTGTTGGATATGGCTGCACAACTTGTATTGGGAATTCTGGAGATTTGGATGAATCAGTTTCTTCTGCTATATCAGAAAATGGTAACTCCTTTTGTTCGTTTGTATTTAGGAGTAGCATTGTCTAGTCTGTTTTTAGGTGATTTGACTTATTCTTGTATGTATAGACATCGTTGCTGCTGCCGTACTCTCTGGAAATCGAAACTTTGAGGGGCGTGTTCATCCTTTGACGAGAGCAAACTACCTTGCTTCACCTCCTTTAGTGGTTGCCTATGCTCTTGCTGGCACTGTAAGTAAATGAACCAAGTCATATTTTATTTATCCTGGGAATTGCTTCTGCTATATATTATATGCATTATAGCGGGAAAAAGGTAGTAAAAACATACTTCTAATGAACAAATAAGATGAAAATCTATGATAATCAGAAATGTCGGCTCAGAATAAGAGTCAAATTAGACATGCTGAGTTTGGAATGTGAGTTTATATCATCGTGAAGCATGTTATAACATGTCGCACCCCTATTTTGAACGGGTCGAACCAATTCGCAACATAAATACAGGAACAATTTTTCACAATTAGATGTCTATAGTAATATTAAATCTGCTCATAGGCAAAGTTAAACATGTTTGAGAAAAGCTGGCAGAGAGATGGAAATGTAAAATAGTTGAGGTATCATTGGAAACTCGTGTTAAGTGCAACTACTTAAGTAACAGTTTGGTACCAAATGGGTATAGCGAAAGCCTTGAAGGTGAACAATTTCGGTATTTACTCTTTAGAACCCTCTTTTGGCGTGTTCTATTAATTGATTGATCTCGGCTTCTGTCCCTGTCATGATCATCTTTCATAAGTTGGACCATCAATAGTTTATTCCGACACAGCATGGCCCAAGCCGCTGAGTTTCAGCACAAATCTGTTAAAAAAAGGAATTCAAAAGGTAGACTCCAGATTCTAGAATGATTGTTTGCACACATGATTTCATTGTAGATCTAAGAAGATCACGAAAAACCATACGGGTATATCATATGCAATCATCAGCCCATGTTGCTGAGACACTGACTGAAAACTATAAATGATTTGCAGGTTGATATAGACTTTGAGAAAGAACCAATTGGAGTGGGGAAGGATGGTAAGAATGTCTTCTTCAGGGATATTTGGCCATCGACTGAAGAAATTGCTGAGGTATCTAGTTAACTATCGTCTATCTTTGTGCACCTACAATTGATGAAGAAAAGAGTAAACTGAAAATGAGATCTTTCCTTAGGTCGTTCAATCAAGTGTATTGCCAGACATGTTCAAGAGTACGTATGAAGCTATTACAAAGGGGAATAACATGTGGAATCAATTGTCAGTACCAGCTACCTCGCTTTACTCATGGGAACCTAGTTCTACGTACATTCATGAGCCACCATATTTCAAGGATATGACCATGGATCCCCCAGGGCCCAATGGAGTGAAGGATGCTTACTGCTTGCTGAACTTTGGTGATAGTATTACCACAGATCACATTTCACCAGCTGGAAGCATCCACAAAGATAGCCCTGCTGCTAAGTACCTTAATGAGCGTGGGGTTGATCGCAGGGACTTCAACTCATATGGTAGTCGTCGTGGTAATGATGAAATTATGGCTAGGGGTACTTTTGCCAACATCCGAATTGTTAATAAGCTGTTAAATGGTGAAGTTGGCCCAAAGACAATTCACATTCCTTCTGGAGAGAAGCTCTCCGTGTTTGATGCTGCAATGGTACTTTACTCTTTCCTTTTGCTTACATTTCTATTGTGCCATTCCATTCCATATTCTGTTGACATTGAGATAGTCCCCATAATGCATTTCAAAATTCGTAACAGAGTAGTTGATACTTCAGAGATTTTCTATGATTGTAACAATTCTTTATGCATGATACTTTAGAAATACAAGTCTGCTGGGCAAGACACAATAATCTTGGCTGGAGCTGAATACGGAAGTGGAAGCTCCCGAGATTGGGCTGCTAAGGGCCCCATGTTGTTGGTGGGTTTTTTCACCACTTCTGTTTGGATTTGTGTTGATTTCTTCCTATTTCTATCCTATAGGATTTTCTAATCAAGAGAACTGTTTGATAGGGAGTTAAAGCTGTAATTGCTAAAAGCTTCGAGAGGATTCACCGTAGCAACTTGGTAGGAATGGGAATTGTGCCTCTATGTTTCAAGGCTGGTGAGGATGCAGATTCTCTTGGATTGACAGGTCATGAGCGATATACCATTGATCTCCCAGACAACATTAGCGAGATCCGCCCAGGTCAAGATGTTACTGTACGAACAGACACTGGAAAATCTTTCACATGCATAGTGCGCTTCGACACTGAGGTATTGACTTTCACATGCGTAGTGCGTTGAAGTTGTAGTATGTTAGATATTGTAATGTAAAATGTTCTACAGTAGAGATCTCCTTTCGCCATCTATTAGGTCTCTTAACATTGTATTGGCTCTTTGATTTCCTTCTACAGGTGGAGTTGGCTTATTTCAACCATGGTGGTATCCTCCCATACGTTATTCGACAGTTGAGTCAGCAATGAAACACAGCATTGCTTATCTACTAGCTACGTTTCTCAGGTAACTGTTTCGGTGTGGAAAGAGGAGAAAGAATCATAAATCTTTTAACGCCATTGTTGGCGAGGTTATTTTGTTACTTCAGTAAGCACTGTCTAGCTAATCTTTTGGAGATGAGTAGCAGTATATCATCTTGTGGGAATAAAGTCAGTCTGGAAATTTGTAAAACTTGCTTTATATCAATTGAAGATTTTGGTTGCTTTTCATGATTTCTTTTTCTTCTTCATCATTTTTTGATTGTGTTTTTTCGAGGGTCTATCGGAGACGACCTCTCTACCTCTTAAGGTAGGGAGGGATAAGGTCTTCGTACACAGGGGTATGCTGTTGTTGTGTTCTCCAAATCACATTTTTGTTTTCCTCAAACAAGAGCTAGACTTGTTTGTAGTGAAATAGTCGTGATATAAAATTTGGTACTACTCTCTTCGTTTCAATTTGTGTGGTTACCTATTGGATTTGTATAATTTTTATTTCAAAAAATTTGAAGATTTCATGCGCAAATTCTAGTTAAATTTAAATTGTTTGATTCTCGAAAAACGAAAAGTGTCAGAAAAATTGTGAAGTATTATTTTATTTAATATTTGATTTGTCTATTGAATCATTTAATAGTATATTAATTTGGTATTGTTTTATTCCTTATAACTTTCTGAAAAATGATTTTTTAAGGCTAAGATTTAATGTAGACCACCTCTTTATCCCACAAAGGTATGAATAAAGCTGGTATACATCCTATCCTCTCCATATGAGTATAGGCATTTGAGGTTTCTTAATTTAAATACAAGTTGAATGAATGTGTGTGAAATGTATGGAGTGTATTGAAAGCTATATCGTTCCGACTTTTCAAAGATGTCCCCTGCGATGCAATAAATGAAATTGCTTTTTCCTTAATTAAAATTCGTCTTCTTTGAATGAGACATATACAATGTAAATTTCAGAATAATTGAATTTTAATAAGGATATTGGAATTTCAGATAAAATATCACCCACTAGTGGGTAGTGGAAGGAGTATGTGGTTGCATTTATGCTTGAAATTTTTTATTATATTGTGATCTCTTTGGCTGCCTTTTGTATACTGTAGGTAGGGGTGTACAAAATCGAACCGAAAACCGAATCAAACCGTAAATCGAGTCAATCTGGAAAAAAAATTCAACTAGTGGTTTGGTTTTGAAAAAAAAAAACCCGACTATATTTGGGTTGGTTTGATTTAAACTAAAAAAAACCAACCCGAGACCAAACCAACCCGACATTATATATATAATTTTGAAATTTTATTTTATACATAAAAATATTTACTTTGATATAATTTTTAAATATTTCTTATACTTTTTCATAGTTTTTATCTTTTTAATATATTATTTCAAGTTTGAAACTTAGAATTATGAATGGGCCAATAAAGATTATAGTCCACAAATGTTGATAATTATAATAAAGCTTAAATCATAATCAAATTAATACTAATGCAAAAAGAAAATCAATTCAACACTAAGAATGACAATAATATTGAATATTTGTTCTTTAGTTTTATATTGGTTTAGACAATTAAAATACACAATCTAATTTTAATTTCCTTTAATATTTAGTCATGTAACTAATACTTATTAAACTTATTT
>NW_006239064.1:518715-521795 GCF_000226075.1 Solanum tuberosum | reverse complement strand
TTGTATTTTGGTAGGACTAAAGAAATATTTGAAGTACAAGTAAATTATATGTTTGTATGAAAATTTTACCGAAAAAACCCGAAAAAACTCGAGGTTGAAAAACCCGAGTTTATTGGTTTGATTTGGTTTATAAATTTAAAAATCCGACACAAATGATTTGATTTGATATTTGAAAAACTCGAACTAACCCGGCCATGTACACCCCTAACTGTGGGGTCATAATTTACCTATTTCATTTCCTTACTTTTTCTCAACCAATTTTAATCCTTTCTTTTACTTTTTCTTTCTTATTTGCATTTTTTTTATGCTTGTTAACTCTTAGCCTAATTTTAGTTGTTTTTTTTTAAAAAAAACAAAACTTGGAACTCACCCATAGTATCTAACTAGATGGGGGAGGCCCGTGGCAAGCACGAGCCCAATAGTCAAAATATTATGCTTGTAAAAATATTAATACTAATGAATCAAGGGTGATACCTTTTGCAGAAGATGGATAATATCATATATTATATACTATTAGAAATATTTAGAATATGTACAACAGACTTCAGTATGATGCCAACTTGAACGATCTGCAAATACTAACTAATGTAATACAACCAAAATAATTACCCTTACTTAGAAGAGTGATATAGCATATGTTTCAGTTTTGATATATAAGATTAGCATGTCATTGTTTATCATATGTAGAGGATACAAATTGTGCAACAAGCTAAGAAATGTCTACTTTATAGTTTATACTTGGAACCATATGTGACTATTTAACACGTGTTTGTTCTTTAGTTCCTTATTTCTCTTCATCTTCTTTCGGGTAGCCCCATTTTGTATTCAAAAAATTTTCTGGTGCTTCTCTCTCTTCTTCACTCTTTGCATGTATCATCTCTCTTCTTGTGTGCTTGAAGATTTTGGGGCGTGACACTTTCAAATGAAGTTGAGACGGTCCGCAACCCTATTGTCATTTCCTCTTAAACTATATATCTTTAATTTCACTTATTTAAAGGAAAAGTTGAACAAGAAATTTTTAAAGCAAAACCTATCCCACATGCATAATGACATAAAATGTGAAAACTTCTTCATAAAATATTATGTGTGTCAAAAATACAGATAATAACTCATTAAGGAAATGAATATTACCTAAATCATTTCCAAACATCATTAGTCTCCTATTGTATGATCATCCTCTCAATTCCACAATTGTAATTATGAATATGATAAACTATGGTGTTTTGGTATCGTCTGCCAGTCTGCTAATAAATCAGAAGTTGCAATTCAAACAATACAAAAATAACGGAAGAAATTTAGATGATACTAAAAGCATAACTTCTATCTAAGAATAACTACTAAATACTAATACAACATCATCCAAAATAGAACACTATGGTTCCCTACAAATCTTAAAAGCTTGAAAAGGGTGTGAAATTGTACTTGAAGGCTTGAAAATTAGAGAATCTGAAATCAATCATTTTCCAAAGCAGGTCTGTTTCTAGAAGTTGACTGTTTTTCTCGGTCACTTGCCTCACTCAGCAACACAATTGTTTAAGCGAGTGAGGATCCAAAAGTTCTAATTGGCAAGTGCATGAAACGTTTTTGAATTAGAGAGGAGTCAAATAGTACTTCCAGGAGGACGAACAGCTCATTCGCGTTTCAAAATTCCTATTGACATTGATGAGAATTTCACTTGCAATATTAGTAAACAGAGTTCATTAGCGACTCTAATTCAAGATTCAAAGTTAATTGTTTGGGATGAGCCTTCATCTTTTCCCTGTTGACACGTGTATTGTTATTTAGTTTGTAAGCAAACCACGTGCAGTCCTGAACACGGCCACAAAAATTGTACTATGTGTTGGGATATTTTAGTCATTAAATAAAAGTTGTAATATTCCAGCCAAGTAGTATGTATGTAAAATTTCCTACCATTTATAAAAATTAGAAAAATCTCCTCTTGGATACATCCCTCCCATTATGAATCATGTTCATATATAGTTATGTATCCCACAATACAGAAATGGATCCAACACAACAACATAGTAGAAACAAATGTATCCAACAATAGAGGAATGTATCTGACACAACAGAATCAGTAGAGATTAATGTATCCCACAATAGAGGAATGTATGACACAACAACGGAGTAGAGACCAATGTATTCGACAGTAGAGGAATATATCCGACGCAACTGAATCTTAAGTAATGTATCATTTGCAATGTATCGAACAATTGAGTAATGTATCTGAGAGCAATGAAAATTTCAAAATTATTGTAATTAAGAAGACTTCCGGAATAGGATGTAATTAGCACGGTATGAGATTTCTCTATTTATACAAATTTTAAAGAACATTTTACCCATCAATTTTCTTTTCTCTTATTATTTTACTCCTATATTATATATTTATTACCCTTATTTAGAAGTGGCACTTCTAAAGGACTAACACAACTTAAAATAATTGTACCTTGTGCTGAAAATGTGATGAGACAAATAAGGGCAGTTTTGGTATTGTGAGATAATTTCATAATTCATAATTCTATATCCTCATGTTCATTTTCTTAGTTTAATATTTCAGATGAGTTGAATTTTTCAGTTCAAATTTCAAGAAATTGTATCCCTAAATTATGTATTTTCACTTCAAAACTTCTAAATGCAACTTATAAGTATAAAGTATTAAATATTAATCAAAACTTAACATTGTGAATTTTGCTATTCTAAGTTTGGATTTTTCAGTTCAAAATTTAGAACATTATTATCCTAAATTTCAGTTTCCAATTCAAAACATCATGGCACTGTCATAAATATTAGTTTTCCAATTTAAAATTAGTATATTATATCCTTATGTTTGGTCTTGAAATGTTCATCATGTAGCTCAAACTTGATGATTTTAATACCAATCTTCCAACTTGTATATCTATGTTCAACAATAATTATATATGTACAAAATAAGGCTACAGAATAAGGCTTAAAAGGAGGAAATGATTCAGACAATGATTGGTTCACATATAAGGTGAAAGGACGGCCACACTGGTTGAGGTGTAGAGGAGGTGGGAGTGAATAGATTATAATTGAAAAGCCAATAGAGAAGGTGATGTGGC
>NW_006239064.1:486202-516246 GCF_000226075.1 Solanum tuberosum | reverse complement strand
AAATCTCTGTATGGTTATACATTTTTTCTTTTTAATGGTTTTCAAATTTTGTCATCTGATAGTGAAGAATTTATCGTTCAAATTTCTTTATTATTGAAATTTTGTTGTCTGTAATCACCATTTGTTTTTTAGGGTTGTTTTGAATTTAAAACAAAAGGGTAAAATCTAAATGGGTCTACAATACAATTCCTAGAAATCCAACTTGAAAAATTATGTTAAAAATGGAAAATAAAAACTGAAATAAATTTAATTGAGAGTTATCCTCCGTCTGTTCCATTTGATGTGACACTTTTTATTTTTCGAGAATCAAATAGTTTAAGTTTGACCGAAAATTTGCACATGGTATCTTGAATTTTAACTTGTAAGTAATGAGTAATAATAATAATTGCAATGTTAGTCCTTGTAAGTAATGAGTAATAATAATAATTGCAATGTTAGTCCTTGTAAGTAATGAGTAATAATAATAATTGCAATGTTAGTCCTTGTAAGTAATGAGTAATAATAATAATTGCAATGTTAGTCCTTGTAAGTAATGAGTAATAATAATAATTGCAATGTTAGTCCTTGTAAGTAATGAGTAATAATAATAATTGCAATGTTAGTCCTTGTAAGTAATGAGTAATAATAATAATTGCAATGTTAGTCCTTGTAAGTAATGAGTAATAATAATAATTGCAATGTTAGTCCTTGTAAGTAATGAGTAATAATAATAATTGCAATGTTAGTCCTTGTAAGTAATGAGTAATAATAATAATTGCAATGTTAGTCCTTGTAAGTAATGAGTAATAATAATAATTGCAATGTTAGTCCTTGTAAGTAATGAGTAATAATAATAATTGCAATGTTAGTCCTTGTAAGTAATGAGTAATAATAATAATTGCAATGTTAGTCCTTGTAAGTAATGAGTAATAATAATAATTGCAATGTTAGTCCTTGTAATTGTCATTTATAAAAGTTAATGTACAATTCTTTTTGCACGTTGTACAACTAATTTAATGCAGTCAAAAGTTAATGTACAAAATTCTATGCATGTTGTACAAGAGTAATAATGCAGTGTTAGTCCTTACAAGTCTCATTTCTAAATAAGAGTAAAGTAATATATATTCTTCATTCACTTTTATTTGTTATTTTTTTTCCTAAAATAGATATTCATTTTTATTTGTCACAAAATCAATGCATAAATGACACTATTCTTCCTATTTTATCCTTATGAGTTATTAGCCTTGAAAATATACATTTGACTATAACATAGAAAAACTAAGTAAATAATTTATGTCTATTAGTCAAATTAATTAATCAAAATAAATTAATTCATGTTCATTGATTGACAACTTAACTTCAAAAAAATACTCCATTTGTCCATAATTACTCGTCGAATTTTTCTTTTTTACTTGTCCATTTTGACAAATCCAGAAAGGACAATTTTTCTACCTATTATACTCTCAATTAATTAATTTTAGAAAATGTAGAACTTCTTGAAAATCGTAAATTTTTAACCAATCCACTTCATAATTAATAGGGGTAAAACGATAAACTGACTATGTCAATCATTGTTTTCTTAATAGGTGTGTCAATTCAAAAGTGGACTAGTGATTAGGGACAGAAGAAGTATTAAATAAGGATGAAATACTCCCTCAGTTTCTTTTTATATGTCATCCCTTTCTATAAAATATTGGACCATAATATTTGTCATTTCATAAAATCAATGCATAAATCACCATATTCTTCCTATTATACCCTTAATAGAGTAGTTAATTAGTCTTGAAAATATATACTTTGACCAACCTAGAAAAACTAATAAGTAATTAATATACATTGGAGTATTTCATACATTGATTAATTAATCTCTCCATTCACTATTTTATAAAATCTGATTTTGAAAATAAACTAAAAAATTTAAATAGTCATCCAAATGTATTTTAATTTTTGAAATCTAGCATATTCATCATCTATTGAAAAGTTGAATTAAGAAAACATTAAATAAGGGTAGAAGGGTAAAATTACTTAATTTCTTAATGCAAGTGCAATCTAAAAATATGACACATAAAAAGGAACGGAGGGAATAGTAAACTTGCTTTATTTCTTAATGCATGTGAACTCTAAAATAATACTCCCTCCGTCCAACAATACTTGTCCACTATACTAAAAATAGATGTCCAACAATACTTGTCCACTTTATGAAATTCATGGATAATTTTACACTTAGTTCCTAATTTACCCTTATCATTAATTATAGTAATTTCTCTATTACATTTTTCAAGGCATTGTATTTATTATATTCAAAGGGTGATATAGTAAAATTATCCTTCTATTTATAGTTTCTTAAGGGGTGTGCCAAGTCAATAGTGAACAACTATTGTTGGACAGAGGGAGTAACATATTTATTAAAGGGAAAAAAGACAGATATATCTCCAAACTATTGTAAATGATATGCATATACTCTCTGTCATATTTTTGGGGAAATTAGTGTCCTTGCTGTCAAAAAACTAGAGCATATATACCATTTATACTAACAGACATACAAGTGTCATAATCTTATCCACCCATCCGATATTTATTAAATATCGAATCGACAGATAAAATTGTCCCACATGTCCCTATTTAGTCTTCCGTTAGAGTGGATGACATATATGCTCTAGTTTTGGACGGCAGAGACACCAATATCCCAAAAGTATAACGAAGAGTATCTGTATATCATTTACGATAGTTTGAGGATATATTTATCTTTTTTCCCTTTATTAAATAGAAACCAAGGGAGTAGTTAAAAGAAGAATAGAAAAACACACTTTAATAACTTTGTCCTTGGAACAACCATTAATGCTAGCCTGCCATAAATTTTTACTCCTCTGTCCTATCACTTTCTCATTTTTTTTTCTTGATTTTTTAATTTAATATCTGTCATTTACTTTGTGATTGATTAATTTGAATTTATTTTAGCAAATTTTAAAGTCCATTTCACCTAAACAAATTTTTTAATTCTATTGTTTTTTTTCGTCTTAACTTATATAATAAAGTTCATATTTCAAGAGTTTAGATTTTTTTTAAAAAATTCTGATCATAATACATAAATACAATCTTTAAGGTTTTTCATAAATAATTTATATTTCGAAAATTACATAAAAGAAATACTACAAATAAAAACTTAACAATTTAAATAACATATAAATAATAATTTATTTATTATTTAATTCTCAAAATTTAAAATTATATCATATAAATTTGTGACGACGTAATCAATAAAATATAGACTTAAACTGCATAGTTGATAGATAAAGACTGCTGTTCTGCTGATGTGACATCTTCACTATCATATAAATTTGTGACAACTAATCATTAAAATACTGACTTTAGACTATTTTAATTTATAAAAATTCTATCGATAATTATAAAGAAAATGACCAATTAATTAAGGACACCAAGTTTGAATTTGGTTTATGTAGCCAAATTGGAAACTCCGACTACATCGGAATAGCAAAATTCAACACTCCAATTTCTATTTATATATCATTATTTTCAATTTCACGTTCTTTAAGAAATTAAGTAGGTTTATCATATTTTATTTAGTATTCAGTTGAAATTAATTTTTCAATAAATGAATATAAATTAATTTATTTTAATTAATAAAATTGACGAATGAACATAAATTAATTATTTAGTTTTTCTATATTAGATCAAATTTATACTTTCAAGCCTAATAACTCTCAATAATAAAATAGGAAGAATATTGCTATTTATGTATTGATTTTATGAAAATTGAAATGACAAGTATTAAAGAACATATATCTTTAGTATGGACGTATAAATATGAATAAAGAGAATATTAAAGAAAATTTATTTTTAGTAAAGACGACATTTAATTAGGAACGAAGGAATTAGATGTTGAATTTGTTAAAAAAAAATTCCATTGAATATTGCTTTTTTATGTTTTGAATTTATTCGTGAAAATTCTGTCTCCACCACGACACATACTGTTTTTATATTCCAAAAATGTGAATCACATAAGCGCTGACGTTTGTTTATTTTTTCCTTCTATATATACACACTCACTAATATTACAACATTCTAAGTTTTTTTCCCCAACTTTATCCTCTTTCCTCAGTCACCGGAATTCATGGCTTCGCCGGAAAACGACATTTACCGGCCATTTCTACAAAACAATGTAACATCATTATCACCACAATTATCCGAAACTCACAATTTCGAATCAAGCAACGAGCTCGAAACTGTGCTATTGGACACTGAAATACCTCTCTGGAGTAAACTCCGATTAGCGACATGGATCGAAATGAAGTTCCTCTTCTTCCTTGCTGCTCCAGCGGTTATGGTTTACATGATTAATTACATCATGTCTATGTCTACTCAGATATTCTCCGGTCACTTGGGTAATCTTGAGCTTGCTGCTGCTTCACTTGGAAATACTGGGATTCAAGTCTTTGCTTATGGTCTTATGGTATGGTTTTCGTTAATGCAGATAACATGTTTGATATATTGTCTGACTGAGAAAATTGAAGTTATTCTGAATTTTTTTTTGATGAAAATAGGAAGAAATATAGGCGGATTCACAATTCGAAGTTTATGAGTTCGTATACTCGATTCACAATCACATATTTATATATAGTTTATGAATTTCTTAATAAAAATACAGCATATGTGCAAAAGTTATTGAGTTCGAACAAATTTTGGAGTAATCAGAGTTATATTCTAATTTTAGGTGAAATTGTACTATTTCGTGAAATATGTTTTTTCTCGAAAATTGGGATTAGGGGAAGAGATAATGTTAAAGTTCAGGTAGTCAATCAACTGAGCTAGTAAGATTTTCCGTAAGGTGGGGAGTCAAACTTTCATCATGAAAGTTCATGTAGTCGAGCTACTAAGATTTCCCATAAGGTGGGGAGTCCAACTTTCATCAATTATAAACTAAGATTTCCCATAAGGCGGGGTGTCAAACTTTCATCAATTATGTGAAGCTAAAATTTTCCGTAAGGTGGGGAGTCAAACTTTCATCAATTATGTGAAAGTTCATATAGTCAATCAACTAAGTTACTAAGATTTCTCGTAATTTATGTTCGTATGTTTGTAAATGGCAGTTGGGCATGGGAAGTGCAGTGGAAACACTATGTGGTCAAGCATTTGGGGCAAAGAAATACGATATGCTTGGAGTTTATCTTCAAAGATCGACAGTTCTGTTAACTCTAACAGGAATTTTACTCACCATAATGTACATTTTCTGCAAGCCGATTCTAATATTTCTAGGCCAAACTGAGAGAATTGCAGCAGCAGCAGCGTTATTTGTGTACGGTTTAATCCCTCAGATATTTGCCTACGCCATTAATTTTCCGATTCAGAAATTCCTTCAAGCTCAGAGCATTGTAGCCCCGAGTGCCTACATCTCCGCTGCAACGTTAGTGTTGCATTTGGGGTTGAGCTGGGTGGTGATTTTTAAGATCGGGCTCGGATTACTTGGGGCGTCATTAGTGTTGAGTTTGTCATGGTGGATAATTGTTATAGGCCAATTTGTGTACATTGTGAAGAGTGACAAGTGTAAACAGACATGGAAAGGGTTCAGTTGGATGGCGTTTACCGGCTTGCCGGAGTTCTTCAAGCTATCGGCGGCCTCGGCAGTGATGCTGTGCTTGGAGACTTGGTACTTTCAGATTGTGGTGTTGCTTGCTGGCTTGCTTGAAAATCCTGAAGTGGCTTTGGATGCTCTTTCTATTTGGTAAGAACAAAACTCCCTGCCAATTATTTTGGATAGCAATTATTTTTGCGAGAAACGATTTGTGTTTGACCAATATATTTAGAAAACATTTTTGAGCGCCAATTAGTGTTTAATTGAATTTTAAAAAAGTGTTCTAAGTGTAGTACATGCTTTTCAAAAAGATAACTTTTTTAGCTTGTCAATTAACAACTTCTGCTATTCGTTTATTTTCTTCCAAAATTTTGGCTAAATGCCTTACTTTTTAAAAATAAGCATTTTTTGAAAAAACAAACAAACACTTTAATTGTTGCAAAAGCTTGACCAAACAAACTATTAGGTTGATAAGAAATAGAGTTGTAAGAGACAGAGATATTGTACCAAAACATTTTTTGAATTTTATAATTTTAAATAAATCACGTAGAATGATGAAATTAAAGAGTTACTAAATATGTAAAAAAATTCTTTTAATATAAAGTATAAATTAATCAAAAAGAAGAAAGAAGGTAAAACAAGTAAATTTAATGGTCTTTTTACTCTTTCTCAGATTCCATTCCCATTAAAATTGTATCCCTTCCCATTAAATTTGAGTAGATTTGCTTGTTTTACTATTTTTTCCCTATGTTTATTTTTAAAAGTATTTTTTAAAATATATATTTAGTAAGATTGTAAAATCCAATTCTTATACAGTCCAATTGGAGAAACTTAAACTCTTGAATATTTACGTTCATGATCTTTTACTCCAATTTTTATACAATTTTACCAAATGAGTAAATCATAGTTAATAAACAAGATATCAAAATATTCTACGGTGCTACATTGATAAATAACATATCTCAGTGTCCCTTTTATAAATAAATATTCGTATTTACAAATTTTTAAATATATATAATCTTATAAAGATTGAGTTGTCAAATCTTTTCATATGGTGTAGAGCTGAGCATGAGTCTTTTTATATAAAATTTAAAATGATGAGTCTTTTTTTATAAAATATTAATTTATGAGTCAAGTTTTACATTTAAAAAAAATTGAAATTCTAAATTGTAATATGAAATCACATATCCAAAGGCTGATTTGAGATGATGACTTCATATCGCATGTCCAAACACAAGTTAAAAATGCATGTTAATTTTATCAAGTTTCACGATAAGTATCTTTTTGATTGCGCTTATCCTCTTTTTCGTCTTTTCCTTCTTAACGTGGCGTTTTTTTCTTCTATATTTGACGTAGAAAATATTTACATAATTAAATCATTTGAAAAGTAATTATATGTAATCTTGTTTAATTTGGTAATCCAAAACAAATGATAAAGTAACTTGTCAATTGTCATAACATGTTAAATAGTAGTGTAAAATATCTACCTGAACTACGTTTGGTCTGATTGCAAATTGTGAAAATAGACTTTTAGATCCATTTTTTCTTTAACCAAACAATAGTGGAGAAAACTTTTTAAATGATTGCATGAAGAAAAAGCTTTAGACCTACTGCTTTGAGTTTGAGCCCACACAAAAGTTAGAGTCATGCTTTTAGTTATTCTGTCTAATCCAATTCATCTAACACATTCAGAGTTGTTTGGTACACGGGATAAGATGAAAATAGATGGGGTGGATTACAAGGTGGGTATTCAAAACTTCACTAATAAAGTGAAATTTCAGATGACTAACTAACCAACTGTGTTATTAAGATTTTCCAGAATTACTATTAAACTTATTTGATAAATATGAATTTAACTTAGATAATCTTGTCATTAAAAAGTAAAAAACACTTAAATTTTTGAAAAACAACTTCTGCTTCATGTATAACTTGTCATGTTCTGTGAAGACAGAATTTTTCTAATGATTTAATCCTTTTGGAAAAAGAATGGTATAGCAATAGAGATACAATATGAAAAACAGGCCTAATTTCAGGTCTGACAGTTCAGCTTATTTAGTACTTATCTAGATTTGTGTACTCAATTTGTACCACTAGAGTATAAATACTTATCATTTTATTTGATTGCAATACTGTTCATATTTGAAAAAGGATTTAAGTTATATATATTGATGATGTAATAATGTTATCACGTGGTTAGTGTGATTTGAAGAAATGATTCAAAAAAGTTTTGATACATATTAGTGAAAAGGGCCTGATATACACCTTATTACAAAAGTGGTTCATATACATCCTTACCGTTAACACCTTGTTACAAAAGTGGTTCATATACATCCTTACCGTTACGAAAGTCAAGTTAACTTCTCTTTTAGTCAAAAAGTCAAGTTAACCTACTTATGAACATCAGTGAAGTATAGCAAAAGTACTGCTTAAAGGACGGTTCTTTCATTATTTAGATATAAGTCTGATTATTTGTTAACTGTAGAATCTAAGCTATGTTACAAATTTTCAATTGCTAACCATTTTGCCTTTCCTTGTGTTTGGTGGTGAATAACTCAAGCATGTCAATTTCTGGTTGGGTCTTCATGATATCAGTTGGATTCAATGCAGCAGCAAGGTCAGTTGTCGTTTTAACGAACCTTTTTCTCATTTTTTGTTACTTTTCTTGAGATTGGCGTTTGAACTAGATAATCTATTTTTTGGTTTCTGCAAATGAATCGGAATACATAGATAGATACCACAACTTGGTCTCAATTGACAACTGAGCATTCCAACTTTGAGAATGCACATCTAGACACCTCAGCTTGTCCCCACTTTGTCTTGTCGGCACCCTACCTTGACGTGTCTAGATGATCATTTTGTAAGTTGGAGTGTTCAATTGACACAATGAAGACGGGTTGAGGTGTCTAGATGAGCATCCTCAGAGATGAAGTGTTTAGTTGCCAGTTGAGGCCATGAGGCGTCTATCTATGTATTATGCCTTTTCATTAATGTTGACTGCTGCTTATTGGTAATTCTGGTGATACTTTGTTTGTACTATATAATGAAAGTGTAATGATGCTGAAAGTTGGTGTATTATTTATTCTCGATATCTTCCAAGCTTTTTTACGCATGTTGGAAATTTACATTCATCAAGTTTATATGCAATAACTAAGTTATTTGAGTTTATATGGAAATGGTCATGCAAATTGCTGAACTTGAGATGTATTTATAAGAATAATTATGATTGAAATGGGGAATATCCTTTTCTGACTTTCTTAAATGTGACATGCTGATGAACAGTGTGAGAGTGAGCAATGAACTAGGAGCAAGGCATCCCAAATCAGCAGCTTTTTCTGTTGTCGTGGTTACATCGTGGTCTTTCATTCTCTCAATGATTGCTGCAGTCATCGTTCTTGCATTGCGTAATCTCATCAGTTATGCCTTCACTGAAGGTGAAGTCGTGGCTGAAGCTGTCTCGGATCTTTGTCCATTGCTTGCGCTTTCCCTCATCCTCAACGGAATTCAGCCCGTCTTGTCAGGTAAGAGGTTTATCAAGCATCCTCTTTACAATTTGAAACCTTATTTGAAACGGCATAATACATAAATGTGATTCGTTCCCATGGTTCAATCCTTCCCAGTAAAACGCGGTGTGTTCGAATTCTGATTTGTGCCCTTTAAATGTACAGTATACTGTGGACAATACACTTTATGATTTGCTTCTGCCACAAACAATTCTTTGAATCTCCTTTCTAGTTTGATCACTGAGAACAGATCAATTTTTCTTATGGACCATAGGTACTATATTGAATTTGAATCAGATTTAGGATCCATATATATCGAGTTTTAAGTAGAGAACTAGAGATGGAATAGTTACCCGGACTGTTGGTGATAAATTTCTTGCACATGTAGTGGAATAAGTGTAGAACATATCATAACAGAATCAATATGACCTCAAATTGGAAGAGTTATGGTTTCAGTGCAAGATTTAGATCTTTGGCACTCGAGTTCCTCAACATATGTCCATATACTAATATAGTATTACTCGATTGTCGAACACTGTCAAGTGGACGATTTCTGACCATGCGCTAAAGGCAACACAGTCAACTGATCATTCTTTGAATAAATCAAATAACGAATGACCCTTCAAAAATACACAAATTGAAGACAAATGAAAAACGAAGCACAAACAGAGGAAAAAGATTTCGTTAAAGAAAAAGAGTTAACATTTTTAATTAGGGAATTGATGAAATTGGCAATTGTGGTACTACTACACAAATTCAACTATCTAAGTGCTTCTCTGTATTTAGGTCTGAATACGAACAACACACTCCGATGGTCACTCAACTAATAGTTATTATCTTAGAAAGTCACTATTACTTGAGTGACTATCTGAGAAATCAACTCCTTGCTTTGTTAACATATCTGACGAAATTCATGTACATAAATCTTAAAAGGTGTGGCCGTTGGCTGTGGATGGCAAGCCTTCGTGGCCTATGTCAATATAGGCTGCTATTACATTGTCGGAGTTCCATTGGGTGTTCTTCTCGGCTTTTACTTCAAACTTGGCGCTAAGGTAATTTAACCATTCTCCACAACCAAATTTCTAGTCCCAGTCGTAACATTATAGAAAAGATAACAACATTACTCTGGTGCATACAGGGAATATGGTCAGGAATGCTGGGAGGTACAGTGATGCAAACAATCATTTTAATATGGATCACCGCTCGAACTGATTGGAATAAAGAGGTAAAACTCTTTAATTTTTCTAGTGCTTGTAATCATCCTGTTAGAAGTAGACAACATTTTTCCATAACACTATTTGGTTACAAAACTCCTTATGTTTATTATAAAGTCATCTCGTTACCTATCTACTTTAAGATCATTTCTTGGAAAAGGTTGGCATAACTACGAAATCAAGTCCAAATATAAGTTAGTCAACAACAACATACCCAGTGTAATCTCATAGGTTGAGTCCAAGGAGGGTAGAGTATACGCTGACCCCTACTTCATGGAGGTAGGGAGACTGTTTCCGAAAGTCCCTCAACTCAATTAACGCATATCAAAGCAGTTTGAAAAAGAAAAATACAGAAGTTCAAATGTAAGTTAGTCATAGGGAGGATATCCTTAATATGCCAGACAAATCTAGAAAAGGATCTATGCTTTTTACTAGTTATATTATCAAATATAAGACAACGAATCCAGATGAACTGGCTCTTAGAATACAAAAATATCGCGTGAGCATCCTTTCCTTGAACGAAACATGAATTGAGACGGATCTAGAGCAGGTTCAATGGTTCAACTAAACTCGTTGTTTTCGGCTTAATCCATAAGGGAATTCGTGCCAAAAAAACCAAAAACCCGTGTGTGTGTGTGTGTGTGTGTGGGTAGATTACACTCATTCTGAGTCTATCGATTATAAATTCTACATTCGTCTTCGATTGCAGGTGGAATCAGCTCAGAGTAGGTTGAAAATGTGGGATGACAAGAAAGAATCAATTCTAGAGGAATAGATGAATTTAGGATGGACAAAAAGGAGGTTCATGCTAAGGGATTTTCCCATGTTTTCTCTAACAAATGGGGTTTCCACAAAGCTAATAATGCAGTAATAATACCAATTTTTGAATGAAGATGATCAAGAATCAAGATTAATTATGAAGTTGATATAGAAATTGTAGTCAAGGTCCAAAAAATATTTCCCACCCAATGCACCCATTTAAGATGTAACTTGCCACTGATTTTTTGTTGTAATGATGGCTTCTTTGGACATAGGGAGATATGAGTATATGTATGTTAATTATCTATACAAGTGGATGAACTAGTGAGGGAGTTTGAAGCTCAATTTCATTATTGGGTAACTATAGTAAATTCCTGTAATGAGCCAAGGATGGCACATGCCAAAGTCATGATTGAAATTGTCGCTTGTTTGAAATGTTTTGTTATGAAATAAAATTGTATCGTTGCTATTAGTTAAATATATAATTTTTGACATGATGGTATCAGAATCAAGGTCGTGAGTTTCCTATGAAAACATGCTACTTGGCCAACATTTACAATTATTATTTTCATGCCATAATTAATCTCATTAAAGTCATCAACAAGACAACAATTAGGGTTGTTCATGGTTATGGTTAAAAAACTAAATTGAACTGCAATGCGAATCAAATCGATTAAAAAAATTGATATTTGGTTTGATTTGGTTAGGTTTGGTTTTAAATTTTGAAAACCGATACTATTTGGTTTAGTTTTGGTTTTACTGCAGAACAACTGCAAAAATAATCAAACCGAACCAAAAAATTAGATATATAAATTTTATAATTATTTATATATTATTCATAAATAAAATATAAATATTTTGTTAAGTTTTAAGTAACTTAAGTCTTTAACTTTACTATTTTCTCAAGCCCAACACTTAAATTTTAACTCATCAACTATTACAATCTTAAGTCCAAGTCTATCAAAATTTAATACTTTAGTCTTTACCTACCATACCTTTCATAAGATAGTTACATTTTCTCTTAATTGAATCACTTTGTTCGTGTAATGATAACTCTAGTATTGCTTAATTGAACCAATAATAGTTTTTCTGTGGATTGTTTATGTACAAGGTGTTTGTGTCTATCAAATACGTATGTCCTCATAAATTTATTACTTTCAAATCGAAAAAACCAAAAAAACAGAACCAAACCGAACCAAACTGTCAATAACCAAATCAACGGTTATTTTTTTCGTTTGGTTTGGTTAGGTTTTAGAAATTTAAAAAATCGACTAATTAGTTTGGTTTTAACCAATAACCGATCCAAACCGAACCACAAATACTCTTAACAACAACAATGGGTGTGGTGGAGTGGTAAGTACTCCTTCATCCTTAACCAAGAAGTCTTGGGTTCGAGTTCCCTTAATTATGAAGCTAAGTTGCTTTTGTTAGAGAGCATTTTACCCCAATATGGGACTTCCCGCAAATAAAAAAAAACAAGACAACAACCTATTACATGGACAAAATAACAAGAATACAATTATTGTTTTTATGCCATAATTAATCCCAATAAAGTCAATTATCAATCAATTACACACACGAAATTGTAAGTATATACAATTATTGTTCTCATGTCATCACTTCTTTTGTTCCATATTAGTAGATCATTTTTTTTTTCTATACACACATTAAGAAATTATAAATAAAAAGGTAATTTTACTAATTTACCCCACAAAAAATATTTTGGGAATTTTATAAACAAATGTTAACACTTAAAAAAGAATTAATTGCAAGGATAATATAGAAAAAAAAATTAAGTATTATTTTTTTAACTAGTAAAATTACCCTCGCGAAGAAATTTGATATCACAAAATTTATAAAATAATACTTTAAATCTATCAGTCATTAAAACTAAAACACTATGTTGTCTTACATACAAGATTACGTAGTAACGAACATTAATAATATAAAGGAAAATGATAATTATAACATCTTATCATTTATCCTTCAATCAATCATCTTTAATTTGATTTTATAATTTATCCTTTTGCCTCCAAGAAGTGTTACTATTTGATATTTTTGGGAAATTGGATGAACATCGACATGAGATATTAAATTTTCTAATAAATAAATAATATTTATCTGTACTAACAAATACTTATAACAATAACTTTACAGAAACATAAACAACAAAGTTTAAAATATGTACTCAAAAACAACAATTAATATCATAAGAATAAATTATTGGCTGTAAAAAATATACCAAGATCTATAACAATAGAATGAAACATAAAGGAAAAAATTGAGCCCACTGAATGCACAATGTCCCCTTAAGGAAATTATTCCCCTCTAGTATCCGAGGTTTAAAGAAATAGATCCTCTCAGGATAGAACGATTCTATTCACAAGCGTATTGATACAAAAACAATGGCGTCAGTGAACCACTCAACAAGAGCAAATTACATGAATATTTAATTGTGCAAAAGAACAAGAAGATGTTTAGAATTTTCGTTGTTTTAAAATGAGAGGAAATCTATCTATTTATAGACAAAAAGGGTAGTGTGAGCAAATGTTTATTGTGACTTATCGGAAATGTCATAACTTTTTGGAAAAGTTACAACCCTTCAAAAAAGTCACAACCTTTCATAAAAGTCACAATTTTTCATAAAAGTTGCAACTCTTCATAAAAATCGCAACTGTTCATAAATGTCACAACTTTTCATAAAAATCATATCTTTCATGAAAGAGGAAGGGTATTTTTGAAAATAAATAAATTTAAAAGGAAATTCTTACTTGTGGTGGCGCTATGCATGTAGGCGGGCCTATGTTCTCATTTATATAAATATATGATTTAGTAAGGTGAACAATTAATATGAGACAATTATTTTTAATAAGATGATTAACTAATATGAAACAGAGGGAGTCTAATTTAGTCTCATCAAAGTCAATCAATAATCATTATAACATGATTTTTTTCAATATTCATCAACCTTGTTTAGAGGTTTATTACAATTTTAGTCTCTTATAATTCTTTGAATACAATGTTAGTATCACACTAGCTAGGTAGCAAGAATCAAAACAAATGTTTGGGTCGCAAAGTGAAATAAAACATATTTAGAAAAGACTTAATCTATTGTCGAAAATTGAAATTCAGAATACATAGCTAGAGTTTAAGTGTGGAATTCGAACTTCATGACATTGTGTTATGAAGTGTTGAATTATAATATTCTAATTCGAATTTCCGATCGTATTATTCCACAATTTTTTTAAACAAATGCCACCTAATTGCAGATACCAAAAAACATAATGAAGAAACAATGAACCTTCTTTATTATTATTAAAAAAAAAAAAAAACTCACCATGAAACATGTACATGTGTGCACCCACATGGGACATTATTATTAGTTCATGTAAAGATTATATTCCATATTATTATTATTATTATTATTTTACCATAAGGTATGAAAAATAGCCCATTTTTAAAAATAAATTTGGTAGAGAAAAAGAAAGATGATGAGATATAATTAGATGACATGTGGTTAGCATTTTCAGTCCCTTTGTTATTGAATTATTTTACTTTTTAAAATATTGAACTAAACATGACTAATTTTCAATTATTTGAGATGTGTATCTTCGATTCATCTGCTGTGAATATTCATAATTTTTGAGATCTATTAATATATTGTTCAAGTGTTTAATTACCCAAGTATTATGTTAGAATTGTATTGTTATTTTATATTTGAGGATAATATACTTTTAAAAAAGTTATAATATTTTTTCCATATAAAGAGATAAAAAATACTCATTTTAATAAGTCGAAGCCTAGAAGGTGAAAATATGATGAATCGTATATCACAAAGACTAAAATTAGATTTCATCAATAATTAAGAGACCCAAGGTACTCCTTCCGTTTAATTTTATTTGATCCTTATACTAAAAATATCATTTTTACTTATTCATTATAACAAATTAAGAGAAAATTTATTATCTTTTCTTCTAATATATCAATCCTTGTCATTAAATAATTACATAAAGTATTACTATTTTTTCTTCCCATAGTAGTCAAATTTCGATTTCCAAACACAATTAATAGAATAATTTAGTAAAATAGTCTCTTGATAAATATTTTCTAAAAAGATGATGTCAAATCAACACGAGTCAAGTAAAATGAAACAGACAGAATCATACTATCCTTCCTACATATAAATAAATTTCGAATCAGTGACCTTCACATGCTATATATACTTTTAAATATGGAAATTATTATATGTGGTTGCTAACTTGTTCCTATTAAGTTTTATTAATGTCAAATTGCCTAAAATTTCCCAAACCAAACGAATATCCTCCAATAATTTTAATCAATTAAAACAGTTTAATGTCTCCTAATTAGGTGTCGTGGGCCATACATAACCATTAAACACGCTCTCAATTAATAAACACGTATTATTGTGGGGTTCAAATGATTTCGAAATCACTCTACCAAGTACCACCTATTAATTAATATTCTTCTACTTTAATTCTTCTATACTCTTTTATTTAGGTTCATGTCCTCTGTAGTTAAGATGTGTCGTGTCATGTCATGTCTAATCGTCTCTTCTCAATCCTTTCTTGAAATATCTCTGTCTCTCCTGAGACCTATCAGTGCATCTGTGCTCCTTCTATTTACATGTCCGAACCATTTCAGTCTCGCATTCCCCATTTTGTTCACCACTGATATACCTCTCTCTTTCCATGCCCCACATATTTTCAATCCTATTATTATCTCTCCTAGTATGCTCACGCATTAATCTAAGTATCCTCTTCATAGACATATATCTTTTGAACGTGTAAATTCTTGACTGACCAACACTCTACCTCCTATAATATAGCAAGTATGAAAATCACTCTATAAAACTTATTTTTAAATCTTGATGACACATTCTTATTTTATAGGATATCGGATACGAACTTTGATTTCATCCATCCCATTTCAATGCGACTTCATCATCGATCTCTCCATTTTCTTAGACGTTTTAAAGACATTTTATAGTGTTAAAATGGTTTTAATGTTTTTCAATACATGTGGAATATGAGAATTTCAAACTCATAAGTAGGTCTTGCGGTCCCTCAATCAACACGCTATCAATTGAAAACACGTATTATTGTTGGGTCCAAATATTTTAAACTTCTTAAATATCATTTCCTATTTTTTAAAAAGAAAAATAATACCACTATTTATTCTTATGAAATGAAATGTTACCTAATTAGAAAATAGATAAAAGTATACTAGAAGTTACAATCTTTTATAATTTAAAATACATCAAAAGATATAAAAGAAGTTATCGTAAATACAATAATATGTTTTGAGTCTCTAAAAAGCAGTGATAGTATCATATAAAGCGGAATGAAGAATATAATTCTTAAAGAACCACAAAAATTTAATTCAGTGTTTTAAAACTTTTTAGTGGTAAACTTAATTTTAGTATTTTTAACATTTAAAAATATGAAAAACTTATTTTAAAAAAAAATAATTAAGATACAATCAGACTTCATTATAATAGTCATCCTCTGTAATAATATTATAATAATTAAAAAAAAAATTGAATCAATTTTCATATTACATGTTTTGTATAGTAATATTTCGCTATCACAATTAAAAATATTCATATAAATAACGTTATTCCGAAGACATTTAATGGTACAAATTTAGACTTAAAATTAGATTGGTTGATATTTTCATTACTTTCAAACTTATTAATCAATTATTTTCTTGAAAAGAAGATTTTTATTTATTTTATAGTATATAATAATATAATATAAAATAAATAATGAGTAATGAGTGGGGCTCCTCTTTCCATTTAGATACCTTACATGGTTGCATGATTATTGGCTAACTTGGCTACACGTGAAATTGACCCTTTCTTCATACATTTGTCGGTTCTTTAATTAATTTACTAGTACTTAATTTCTCCATTTTTTTATGATGAGAGAATTTGCTGTTGTTATCTTTTTTGCGTGTATAAGATAAATTTCATTTCAGTATAGTATCTCACAATTACATTGAAATTGCACTAAATATATTTCGTGTGATATGCTTGATCGAAAAAACTTCTTTTTTTTAATGATAAGAGAACCTTGTTATCTTATGGGTGTGTACGAGATAAATCTTACTTCAGTATATAATATCCCGCAAATTACACTGAAATCGCACTAAAGATGCCCCATATTGCAATCTTGACCGAAAAATATGTTTTTTTTTTATGATAAGGAAACTTGCATTCATTATCTTTCATATGTACGCGCACAAAATGAATCTCACTTCAATATAATATTCCGTAAACTACATTGAAACCACACTATGTCGTGTGCGACGAACTTGACCGAAAAGACAATCAAAAGATAGAGTTATACTTTATTACAAAACATTTGCCTATATAAAAAAAAAAAAAAAAAAAAAAAAAATCAAAATATTTTTTTTTTTATCTCACCATTCACCAACCTATAGACAACTATATTTGAAACTAATAATTACATAATTTAATTATTTTTTCATTTAAACCTTTTAAAAGGGTCAAACCGACCCTCATGGCCTCATTACACGGCAATAGTTACAAACTTAATTAGCCGTTAACCACACATTAAAAATAGAAAAAATAAAATGAATGGTAAAAGTTCAAATTAAATTAAATTCCACACAAAAAAACAAACTCTAAGAAGAAGAAAAATAAATAAATAAAAAGAAATTATGATTAATAATTCTGCAAAAGAGACTTGTCTTTTTTTTTCTTTCTTTAAAGGCCAAAAGAAGAAGCTAAGCACTATAAGCATTAGCTCCCTCTTGAGGCCTTTTCTTTTTCCTTAGAAATTAAATCACCAAAAAAAGAGGGAAAAAAATGACTAAACGTTTGCTCCTTTGTTATAGAAGAATGGTTCATTTGAATATGAAAAGGAAAATCATATGTAAATTTACAATTTTACAAAAATATTTGAATTCATTTTGGAACAATGTTCTTGCTTGTTGGTTAGGTAAGTCTATTAATTATAGACAATTGTCCCATAATCAATCTTTCCCAACCACCACCACAGCCACGGGGATGCCATCTCCGCCAGCTGGGGCGGGGATGGCGTCCCACGGAGGGTTTTCAGAGAATATGGCAACCACATGTTGTTGTGATCATTCTAAGGATTCATCTGAGAATGTTGTTGCCTTGAAGATTAGTCTTTTGGGTGATAATCAAATTGGAAAGACAAGTTTCTTGGTAAGTTTTTCTTTTCTTCTATATATTTTCAATGAGGTATCAGAGTCAAATTCATCTTTATCCGAGGTTGAAACTCCATATTGTATTTTCCATGTTCTAGATGTTTGGTTTGACGTGTGGGGTTAGAGTCAGATTCATCTCTATTCTTGCTATATATATCCGAGGTTGAACCTCCATGTTGTGTTTTTCATGTTCTAGATGTTTGGTTTGGGTGTGTGGGGTTAAAGTCAGATTCATCTCTATTCTTGATACATTCGATGTTGAGTCTCTATGTTATGTTTTTCATGCTCTAAATGTTTGATTTGGGCATGTGTGGGTTGTAAAGATGGACGATGAGTTTAATTTTTAAATTCTTACCATTGAATCCATTGAACTTTTGGAAATATGAGTCCAAAATTTAATATTTAGTGCAAATTTTCTAATTTTCTAAGTATTAAGTATACATAATTTGTATCGAAATTATTGGATTCAAGTAAATTAATCTAGTAAACAAGGTTGCATCCATTTGAGGTAATGGACCGTATGTTTTTTCATATGGTTTTTAGATAATTTTCGTTTCATAAACAATCTTTTGAGGTCGAGTTAAGTTCAAGATTCATTTCTCATTATTAAAAAAATGGATTTTTCAACGGAATTGGTTGGAAATCCATAGGTGACAAATAAAAAATTCAAATGAATTTCTGACCCGACAATCATAGAAAATTCTATTTTTTAGTAGTGTTAGTAGCAATATTGGATTATGTATTTGTAGTATTAATTTTGATCCATTTTTAATGTTGGTTTCTGACTTTTTCTTGTGTTTATTTTTATTTTTCCAATTGAAGAGAAAGTATGTAGGAAAAGAGAAAGTAGATGAAGGATTGTCAACCAAAGGAGTAAATCAAATGGACAAAACTTTGTGTGTGAAAGGGACAAGAATCTCATATAGCATGTGGGAAGTTAAAGGTATAAATAAATTTATTTTGGATCTATAGGTCACAAGTTTGAGTTGTGGGAGTAGTCACTAATACTTTTATTAGGACAGACTATTTACATCACACTTTTTGAGTTGCGGTTCTTTTAGGACTTTACTGACACGAAATGCTTTGTGTATCGAACTGTCCATTATAAATTTTTTGTAATGATTATTAATTGATAATAATAATAATAATAATAATAATAATAATAATAATAATAATAATAATAATAATAATAATAATAATAATAATAATAATAATAATGCAGGTGATGTTTCTGGCCCAACTCAAATTCCAATGGCTTGTAAGGATTCTGTAGCAATGTTTTTCATGTTTGATCTCACAAGTAGATGTACACTTAGTAGGTATGACGTTTAATTTATATTCACTGACAGTATATATAATGCAATTTTTATATTATCAGTGTAATTTAACGTGTCATTTTTCGTGTAGTGTCCTTAGTTGGCATCAACAAGCACGTCAATGGAATCAGACAGCAATTCCTGTAATGATAGGGACAAAGTTTGATGATTTTGTGAAATTGCCATTGGATCTTCAATGGACAATTGCAAGTCAGGTATATTTATCATTCTCATTCTTTTTTATTGCTTCGGGATATATATTAGCATACGATCTGAATTGTTTTCTCTTGATTTTGGATTTTAGCATCTGAAAAGTCTGTATATACAAATGATTTATATCTCTATTAGTAGTGATGAAATTAATTTTTTTATTAAAGAGGGTCAAAATTTAATATATATATTTATATATATATATATATAAACATAAGTTAGATTTATATACACAAATTAATTTTTCGAACAAGAGTGTTCAACTGATCACCCTTCACTATAGCCTATAGGTAGCTACGTCAGGGGTGACAATTGGGCGGGTTGGGTTAAATTTGGGCGGGTCATAATGGGTTAAGACAATAATCGGGTCAAGACCCAACTCGATCCAAATTTACTTGGGTCAAAATGAGTTAGGTAACGGGTTATATAACGGGTCAAGACCAATCCAATCCAATTTTTACTAAGCTTAATTGTTTTATTTGTTTTTTAAAACTATTTTAGTACCTAATAAAATTATTATTTTTCTTTATTATGACCATATATAATATATCAAATTGAAAAAAAAAGTTTTTTAAAAATATTTTGACAAGATTTGACATGAGCCAATTCGGATTACATATCAACTCAATTTTTAATGGGTTGAAATGGGTTTGGTTGAAATGGATTGAGCTAATGAATGAGCAGGTCAATAAGCAACTCAAACTTCACCGGATTGGACGGGTTGAATTTGATTTTGTCACCCCCTACTCAGGTTGATAAGATCACTGCACTTTGAGCTAATGATATATAGTACTCCAATAAATATGTTTTGACTTCAAGTAGCGTTGTTTGAAAACTTCCTTATCTCTTGCATTTCTTTCAAACCTGTTATGAAAAACTATTTTCCTGAGTCGAAAGCACCCTCTCTACCCCACAAAGGTAGCAATAAAGTTTGTATATATATATCACATTAATTATGAATTATACTAAGTATGTTATTATTGTATCATTTTAATGTTTTTATTTTTATATTGATACTTATGGTGTTATACAATGTGACTTTGAACAGGCAAGAACATATGCAAAGGCACTAAATGCACCATTATTCTTCTCAAGTGCAACTTACAACATTAATGTGAACAAGATATTCAAGTTCATCACTGCTAAACTCTTCAATTTACCATGGTCATTGGAGAGAAATCTCACAATTGGTGAACCTATCATTGACTTTTAGGTTTAATTTCTCTTATTTTCTGTAATTAAAAAAAGAAAAAGAAGAAGAAAAAAAAGGTTTGCTTTTTTTATTTACTTATTAAATGTAGATAGATATGAGAGAATCCAAAAGACTCGGAGAAAAAGAAATGATGATTCACATAGCCAACCGGTCACTAGGTAATTGTTTCCGCCTAGTGAAAATTCGGGTTGTCTTCATATGACATTTTATGCATTGGAGAAAATATTTCCATTTCTTTTTCTCATTATTCTTTTGAAAGTGTACTATGGTGTTGTAATTTACTAGTTTTTAAAAGTTAATAGTTAATTAGCAATATCCATGGATTTCGACCTAGCAGTCAGTAAAGTGAGATGAGAAGTATTGAAGATCAGAGTTCAAATCTCAATAATTGATTGAGGCACACTAGGTGATTTATTTACATGTCTACGCCTTTATCAAAGTTAATTGATGTATGTGTTAGTTTGGAGAAAAGAAGGTAACAAGTAGTAAATGAAATAGTCAAAGTACGCACAAATTGAACCAAAGGTAACAAGTTGTAAATGAAATAGTCAAAGTATGCACAAATTTGAACTGAACAATTTCGAAGACTACTGTTGACCCAAAAGGTTGGTTCAAGATGAATTTCTTGATCATAAAAAAGCTCTTCCAACAAAAGTAACTGCTCCCAGAATAGCAACAGAACATCATTTAGAACAGGAAAATATGTAGAGTTGCATATTGAAAAACTACTTGACAATTGAGGCATTTATATCTATAAAGATGTCGATAACAATAACATATCCAATGTAATCACACAAGGGAGGTTTGGAGAGGGATAGTATGTATGCAACCTTATCCCTGCTTTGAGAACGTAGAGAGGTTGTTTTCAGTAGACAACAATAGAAAGCACAAGTAATCTAGTATTTGAATTCAAGATGTTTTGTTTGTCCCAGATTTCAAATATAATCTCGAAGAGAATTTGACTATATATGCAAGCAAGTAAAGAAGACAATTTGCCTCTACTTGTTTTCAAGAAAGAATTTGAGTGATTCAGAGTGCATCTCCTTTCCTAATTTTTCATCAGAACAGCCCTAATGGAGAAGGGTATATTTGAGCCACTTGAGTAAATATATCGGAAGATAAAATTATTCCTTTTCACATAGTAAAAGGACAAAATTTGACCTTTTTCCCAAATAAACAAACCAAACTTGCAAAATATTTATCTCAAGAAAATGAAGCAAATGAAACCACAAGCAAAGGAAAAGGGGGTTGTCGGTGAGGTGTCATGTAACGTGGTGTCCGCCACTCCGCTACTCAAGTATCTGTAAGGATATTTCTGTGCGAAAAAATATACCTAAGGATAAAAGGAGAAGGGGGTTGTCGGTGAGGTGTCATGTAACGTGGTGTCCACCACCTCACCACTCAAGTACCTGTAAGGATATTTCTGTGCGAAAAATATACTTAAAGGATAAACAAATCCTTTTCGCACAGTAAAACGGAATTTTTTCCCTTTTCCTAATAAGCAAATATAACTTGCGAAATATATACTTCAAGCCACTAAAAGAAGAAAATCTCTAAGTAAATAAAACCACAAGCAAAGGAGAAGGAGGTTGTCGGTGAGGTGTCATGTAATATGGTGTCCACTTCGCCACTCAAGTACATGTAAAGTTATTTTTGTGCGAAAAATATACCCAAGGATAAATGGAGAAGGGGGTTGTTGTCGGTGAGGGTTATGTAACGTGGTGTCCAACACCTCGCCACTCAAGTACACATAAGGTGATTTTTGTACGAAAAATATACTTAAGGATAAAATTATTCCTTTTCGCACAGTAAAAAAGGGAACTATCCCATTTTTTTGAATAAGCAAATAAAACCTGTGAAATATACATTTCAAGCAACTAAAGAGGAAAAACTCGAAGCAAATGAAACCATAAGCAAAGGAGAAGTGGGGTTATCGGTGAGGTATGTCATGTATTGTGGTGTCAACCACTTCGCCACTCAAGTACCTATAAGGATATTTCTATGAGAGAAACATACCTTAGGATAAAAGGAGAAGACTATTGTTGTCGGTGAGGTGTTATGTAAGTGTCTACCACTTCGCCACTCAAGTATCTGTGGGTATTTCTGTGCGAAAAATATACTTAAGGATAAAATTAATCCTTTTCGCACAGTAAGAAGGGAATTTCCCCCTTTTTCCTAATAAGCAAATATAACCTGCGAAATATATGTTTCAAGCAACTAAAAGAGGAAAAACTCCAAGCAAATGAAACCAGAAGCAAAGAAGAAGGGTGTTGCCGGTGATGTGTTATGTAACGTGGTGTCCACCACTTTGCCACTCAAGTACTTGTAAGAATATTTATGTGCCAAAAATATACCTAAGGATAAAATGAGAAGGGAGTTGTGGGTTACGTATCATGTAACGTGGTGTCCGCCACCTCGCCACTCAAATACCTGTAAGGGTATATTTCTATGCGAAAAATATACTTAAAGGATAAAACAATCCTTTTCGCATAGTAAAAAGAAATTTTTTCCCTTAAGCTTAATAAGCATATATAACCCGCGGAATATACATTTCAAAAACTAAAGAGGAAAAACTTGAAGCAAATGAAACCACAAGCAAAGGAGAAGGAGGTTTATCGGTGAGGTGTCATGTATTGTGGTGTCACCATTTCGCCACTCAAGTACCTGTACGGATATTTCTCTGCGAAAAATATAACTAAGGATAAAATGAGAAGGGGGTTGTTATCGGTGAAGTGTTATGTAACGTGGTGTCCACCACTTTGCCACTCAAGTACTTGTAAGAATATTTCTGTGCCAAAAATATACCTAAGGATAAAAGGAGAAGGGGGTTGTCGGTTAGGTGTCATGTAACATAGTGTCCGCCACCTCGCCACTCAAGTACCTGTAAGGGTATATTTCTATGCGAAAAATATACTTAAAGGATAAAACAATCCTTTTCGTATAGTAAAAAGGGAATTTTTCCCTTAAGCTTAATAGGCAAATATAACCTGCGGAATATACATTTCAAACAACTAAAAAAGGAAAAACTTGAAGCAAATGAAATCACAAGCAAAGGAGAAGGGGGGTTATCGGTGAGGTGTCATGTATTGTGGTGTCCACCACTTCACCACTCAAGTACCTATAAGGATATTTCTGTGCGAAAAATATACCTAAGGATAAAAGGAGAAGGGGGTTGTTATTGGTGAAGTGTTATGTAACATGGTGTTCACGACCTCGCCACTCAAGTACCTGTAAGGATATTTCTGTGCGAAAAATATACTTAAGGATAAAATTAATCCTTTTCGCACAATAAAAAGGGGAAATTTCCCATCTTTTCTAATAAGCAAACATAATCTACGAAATATACATTTCAAGCAACCGAAAGACGGAAAACTCAAAGTAAATAAAACCACATAAAGTTTAACATATTTTTTTTCATACCATAATACTGCAAAAGGCAGACAAAACAATCTGCCAAATGCTACAAAGTTTTGATGGACTTATAAAAAGTCACATAACATAGAAAAGGTAAACCCTATTATTCTATAACATAGTTTTTTTTCTTCCTATCTTTGGAATTGCCACAAGAAGTCATTTCACGAACCTCTTAACCCTAAAACAAAAAAAAAAATCTTTCTTCTTGTAGTAGAAATTTGAAAGGTGCGCTCTTGACTTCCCCTTATTCCTTATTATCACCCTATCCTGCAATAACCAACAAAAAAAAACACAAAATGTATAAATATTCTATTCGTATATATATATATACTGACAGTATAACGTTATTGGTCACAATGAATTTGGTGAATATGATAAAGAGGAAAATAAAAATATGTACTTACAGCGAACGCGATCAGGTTGGCTGTGCTAAGAGAGCAGCCTTGATCCTATCAACTGTGCAAACAATCAAATTGTTGACAGTAGCAACTGAACCCAATGAAAGCTTAGCAACAGGAACTAAATCAACCAAAATCTGAAACGCGACGGTCAGCAGAGATCCACCAGAGCCATGATTATAAGCTCCCCTGCCTCCTGATGGACCATCGGGGAGAATGGCGAATCCAGAAGGCAGCAGAGCAACATAATCTGGATCTCCACCATTCAACACACCATTCATTGCACTGATATCAACTGGTGCATAGATCACATAGGATCCTGTTGGATCTGTGCTGCTCTCTTGGAGGATTATCATGTTGCTATGGTTAACATTGTCACTCTGCAATATTCAAAAACTCGGATTCAGAATTTAAAATCAAAATATTTATACATTTCTATGATATCAGACTAGACAGAAGTCTCGTATTCAGGTCGTGTAAGTGCATTTTACATGAAATGATCACGATAATTTCACATGGTGTCAGAGTCAAAGGTCATGTCAGCTTTTAACTTTTTAAATGAAATGATCACATAATTTTCGAAGATTATATATAGAGGACTTACATTAACCCTCAGTAAAGAGACACAATTGCCTGTCTCAGTGCCATTAGTAATCTGAGCCACTTCTTGCAGCAGACCTCCATTGGACAGAATGTCCCACTGTTAATTATCACATACAAAAAATTTACATATTTAGAAAAACGCGCAAAAATCAAAGATATTTGATAAAGAACATTCATGAACAGAGTCAGTCAATGTATATAACTTAAACTCAGAAACATTTTAATTAAAAAGTGTTACCTCGGTACGCGTGTTCTCATCACGGAGGTAATCGAACACGGTTTTCGGAGAAATAGGGAGCCAGAATGAAGTAGCAGCACTTATGACAACACCATGTGGTCTACCAGGATCACCAACACTTTTCCTAGTCATAACTCTAACATTTTCATCTGTTCCATTTCCTTGTGACAAGGTTGTCCAGTGATTACCAACAGTTGCACTCACTCCAGAGCTAAAACTATTAACCATCCTCTCAGCCAATTTCATCATACTCTTTCTACTTTCTTGAGTTGATAACACTACATAAACAAGAAGAAGAAGAAAAATATTAAATTACGTCTGTCTGTCTCAATTTATGTGACATAGTTTGATCATTATAAACATTTGTATGATTATTCAGGCATGGATCGTTTTATAGGATGAATTGAAAAAAAAAAGTATGTCACGTAAATTGGAACAAAATTACGTACCCATGTCATTGGTTGGAATAGGTGTGACCATAGCACTTGCAATACGGTCACATTGTCTATCAAGAGAAGCAAGCCAACGTTTTGCACCAAATGCAAGACCAGAACTCACTAGTGGCTTGTAAATAGTGTGCACTGCTGAATCATCAACTTCAACATGCTCAACCCAAGTAACCTTAAGCAAAATAATTAAACATGTTAATTAATAGGAATTATGAGCATAATATAAGTTACGTTAAAAATGAATAGTAAACGTTATTTCTACTTAAATTTGTACCTTAGAGCATCCATTTGGTGCCGCTTCAATAAGGCATCCAGATGGCCTTTTTCGAGACCTAACAGCTGGACCAGCGCGTAACTGGTCCAATGAAACATCGACAACTGCCCATGTTCCATCAACTCTGAGCTTGCAATACCTAGCAAAGTAGCATTCCCTAGTTGGAACTTGTGGAGATGCAATTTGAGTTTCAGCTAATATCTGCAAAAAATCAACATGAAATATTAAATTTATTATATATATACTCACAGTGTAAAAGAATTTTTTACGACGATTAATGACATGACATATGTAAGGAGAATACTAACTATAGATAATTATATATATATTATGTATTACCACTTGTATTGCTCCATTGGGATTTCCTGCACCTCCAGTTGATATCACATCAACACTTGAAGCCCTTGAGACAATACCAGAGAACATACTGGACCAATGATTCTACAGATCACAAAGCAAACATAACAATTAGTAAGTCGGAAACAGTCTTTCTACCCCATAAAAGTAGGGGTAATAAGCTAATAAGAATCTCACTTAATAGTTATTGATATAGCTAGTATTATCTTATTAATAGAAGATTCAATTATTAAAGAATAAAAAAGGTAATTTTATCTACAATTACAATTTGAATATAAGTAAATAGTCCTATAAAATTCTCTTGCTGAAGATTTATCGAAAACAGACTATAAGGTTTAGGTTTTGTGCGCACCAATCAAAGTAAAATTGACTCACAACAGTATGTATAACATAAATCGAACTATATTATTAAACGTCAAAGTAAAAAGATAAAAAAAAAAAAAAAACTTACCACATTCATGAGAATTTCAACTAGGTTGAAATTGTTCATTATAACAATAGAACTATCCCTTGTAGCCTCAGTAACAAATCCAATAGGTCTAGGTCCAATTCCCCTTGGAAAAACCCTAAAATACTCATCTTGATTCAGCATAAATGTTCCATTTTCAATGCTAGGGAACCAAAGTGGTTCTTGCATATGTGCCATTTGAACAAATTCATCCATAGCTGCCATAACAAGTTCAATGATAAAGGGTTTTTCAATCTCACTAATTGGTCCATTAATCATTGAACTTAGAATTGGAACATCCTCAAATCCACCACCTCCATTGTTATATCCCTCTCCATCGACGCTTTGTGGCGTCGAGTAAGCAGGAAGAACTCCAAAATCAACAGGATTGGGAGAGTTGTAACCATTGTTGTTGTTTGGAAATACAGTTTTTCCAACAATTCTTCCAGCCATAGATGAGATACGTTCGATCTATATATAAAAAAAAAAAAGAGAAAAAAAAAAATTATATGACAAACGAATTTATTTAACTTATTATATACTAAACACATAATTAATAGATCAAAAATATTTTGTATAAGTTAGTTTGATCAGCTTATAAATAGTAATAAATTTGTTGTGAAGGTGGTATACCTCTTCTTTGAGTCTTGCATTTTCATTCCTCAATTGGCGTTCATCAAAAGACAAATCACCAATGTTGATACGATGGCCACCACAAGTAGGGCAAGATATATTGCCTATATTTCCCAAAGCTTCTTTGTACCTCAACAATTCTGACTTCATTTTCTCATTTTCCACACGAAGGTGTGAGTTCTCATGCCTCTCAAGTTGATTCTGACATAAAAAATAAACAAGTTTTAACTCAAATAATCTATATAGGGGCGGAACTAGGGTATCGTAATAAGAGGTTGTTCATGTCCAAAAATAAGGTGTGTGTGTGTAACAGTATATAATAATCAATGTATAATTTATGTAACAAAACATGTTATCAAGGGTAAGATAGAGCAATTTAAATGAAAACCATTTTTAATAATAAAAAAACGTGTTTTTTTTTTAAACGGACTAAAAAAAAATGTGTTACATAAAATATTACAAAGAAAATAATTGAAAATGTAGTTTAGTTTACCTTCATTTGAGTTCTTTTGTTCTGAAACCAAAACTTGACCTGCAAATGCTCCAACCCTAACTCACGGCTCAGCTCCTTCCTTTGCTTGTCATCTGGGTGAGGGCACTCCTTAAAGTATCTAAACACCAAAAAAAAAGGACCCTTAGTAGTTGATCTTGTTATATTATTAGTGTATATAATAATTAAATAAATATTTATTTTTGGTTCTCGTGAATTCATGCTTACGCTTCTAGTTCCTGGATCTGATGTTGAGTGTGGCGATGATAGCGCTTTCGCTTCCTAGTAGTGTTCACACCTTCTTCTTGATCATCATGATGATCATCACCACCAAGTTCTTGAGCCATTGCAGTGTCAGAGGTGTTTGATCCACTGTCCATTGAATTAGGTTGACTATCCATCATGTTACTTGGCTGTAATAACACAAACAAATTAAATTAAATTTAAAAAAAATTAAACTAATTAAAATCTTGAAAATGTTATATGTTTTATATTTGTTGAAAGAAAGTGAAAAAAGAACAAGTTGAAGTATATATAATTAAATTTACAAGAAGAAAAGGAAAGGGACATAAATCCTTTTATTTTTTTAGTAAAAAAGATTTATTTAATTAGTTTGACTTAGTATATTATAAAAAGCAATGATGAAAATGTTTGGAATTTTGTCAACTATTTGTTGACCAAATATAAATAAAATAAAATAAAACAAGTCCTTGACACGGTTCCCAAGTTTCAAGAAGGATTTTTCACTCGAAAATAGAAAAAAAAAACTATTTATCTTGTTGAACCTTACTTTGTCTTTATTAATATTTAAATGACTTATGACTAATAAAAATAAAATAATATTTTTTAAAAAAGAATATATCAAATCAAACATGTATTAGTAAAAATGGATGAAGAGGTTAATCAAATAGAAAACCATATAGGAATTAAAAAGAGATCATTAAAAATTTTGAACTTTTCAAAGGGTCAACATTATTTTTTTTGTGATCATAGACCCATCTTTTGTTTCAATCTATATAAATTTTAGGAAAAAAAAATGATTAGCTTAAACATGTTATAACATTTTAAGAAAAATAATCTAGATTATCGATATATATAAATAAATTAAATTAAAAAAAGATTTTTTTACCTGATCGAGCGGAACCCCAGTATTAGTTTCATCGTTTTCAACCAATGATGGCATACTACTTGACGGACGGGAATGTATGGCCGGCATCCTCCACTCTTTGAACCCTAAAACAATAACATAATTAAGAAAATCAACGATAAAGTCATCAAAAAAAAAAATGAAAAAGTCTCAATTGTTTTTTAATTGAATGTAATTCAAGTCGTAGAAAAAGTGTCAATTGTTTTTTAATTAAATGTAATTCGAGTCGTAGAAGCAGTTTCTAATGTTTATATGGCTTTTTTTTTAACTCAATGTAAAGTCGGGATGCTTTGTGAAATGTGTCAAATATAAAAGATGATGAAAATTGAGAATAAAAACCGAATATTTTCATAAAATAAATAATAAAAATTTTAAAAGGTGTTGGTAGATTTGACTAAGGTTTGTTTCCGTTGAAATTAAGTATAGGTGTCTCTGTAAGAGAATCTTTGATGTAAAAAAAAGACAGTCCGATGCAAATAAATAAATAATTTAAAATGACTCCCACGAAAATCTTGAGCAATCCAACCATGTGTTTTACTCATGTTTTTCCTTTTTTTGTGTGTTATATATATATATATATATATATATATATAT
>NW_006239064.1:475557-485368 GCF_000226075.1 Solanum tuberosum | reverse complement strand
TATATATATATACATGGGGATCGTTGCCCAACTCCTCATTGTTCATGTGTTTCTTGATTTAAAAAAAATAATGTATACTTATATAGATTATCAACCAACCTTAAAAACCATAAGCAAAACAAAAAAAAATACAATGAAATCGATGCTACAAGTAAAAGAATTTGTAGGAGCCATATGAGTAAGTATACATATACATACACACATATAAACATTTATATGGTGTGTGTAAATTAATTAAAACAAGCATGATGATACAAAAACTCGATTAAACATATGCATCTACAACAACAACAGCTACACCTCAGCACCAAACAGTTGAGGTTGGCTGTTTAAATGCATCTAAAAGGAGAAAAGAAAATGAAAGAAATGACTTTGTTTGGTATATAGACATATAAATGCATCTAAAAGGAGAAAAAAAAATGAAAGAAATGACTTTGTTGGTTATATAGACATACACAAGTGAAGTGAAGCTCTTTCTTGCTACTATTGAAGCTCTCAAAAGAAAGAAAGAGCTATTGAGATTTTGTGTGTGGAGAGTGAAAGGGGGAGGGCTTTATTTATAGTGAAACAAGTCAAGATTTGGGCATGAACTAAGTTTGACTATTTATGAAAAAGGACAAATTAAAAATGAAAAGAGTAGAGGGCTTCCCTCGTGTGGACATAAAAAGAGGAATTTTGAGAATTGGAGGAGAAAGCTATGAAGAAGAGAAAATAAAAATTGAGGAAAGGTGTGAAGTAGAGATGGTGAAGTTGCATTAAATGTAGTAAGAGTGTTATTATTGCAATCCTTGAGGAGGGGGTGGTGGGTGGGGGTGGGGTGGGTTCAAGAAAGAGTAAGAAGAGTGTGTATGTTTATGTGAGTAGGTGTCGCGGTGGATTCAAGATTTGAAGCGTAAGTATGACTAGGTTCAGAAATCGGGTCAACTTTTTATGTTGCTCAATTCAAAATTAATAATTTGTACATATTTAATGAATGCGTTTAGAATAATAAAGAAATTAGACTAAAGTTATTAGATTCGGTCAAACACAATATTTGAATTAATTAAGTGAAAATTACGGCTAAGAAGCTTCTCGAAGTTTGATTTTTTTTAATTAGAGTACTCGAATTAGTGTCAAATAATTTTTATCATTAAATAATTAAAGATTATTATTTTTTATTTAATAATAAATTAGCGATGAATTCTTAAATATTTTTTTGTTAATTACGAATATTTTAGTGTTAAAATAATGACATATTTCATAGTTAATTTTTGTTTTTGGTGTACCTATTTGTTGTTTGATCAATTTTCATGAATTGTGAAAACAAGAATATACTTATATATGCCTACTCTAAAAGTAAATTATTGCAAATTTTTTATTTTTTTTAAGGATGTTGGTTAATGATTTATATTCATAAAGATAAGTGGTCAAATTCTGTTGAAGTAATCTGGTGAAGTAATGAAAGAATTTGACTACACACGTGCATCTAAATCGTGTGAAAGAGCATAAACAAGTATGTGAAACTCGATTTTTGTAATTCGTGCATTCTGTTGAAGTAATCTGGTGAAGTAATGAAAGAGTTTGACTACACACGTGCATCTAAATCATGTGAAAAAGCCTAAAAGCATACACCAATTTCTGTAATTCGTACATTCAGTTTAAACTAATCTAGTGAAATAGTGAAAGAAATTAAATATGCACGTGTAACTCAATTGACTATGCACGTGCAAAAGAGATTTGACTATACACGGATGAAGTAGTGAAGAAATTGACTATGCACGTGCGAATCGTGTTAAAGAGTTGAAAATGCGCATGAAATTTATTTTTTGTAATTCGTGCATTAAGTTCAAACTAATCTGGTGAAATAGTGAAAGCGATTAAATATGCATGTGTAACTCAATTGACTATGCACGTGTAAAAGAGATGGATTATGCACGAATGAACTAGTGAAGGAAATTGATTATGCACGTGAGGATGTTGAGGCAAATTCAAAATTTGAAACTTAAGTATGACCAAGTTCAGAATTCGAGTCAATCTATTATGATGTTTCTCGATTCTAAATTAATAATTTTTATATATTTAATTGAATGTCTTAAGATAAATAAAAAAAATTGTGCATGTGATGTCATAAGATAATTTTTATATATTTAATTGATTATTTATTTACATTAATAAAGATAATTGGTAAAAATTATATTTATGATGTGAAAATGCCTAAATAAGTATGTGAAACTTGATTTTTGTAATTTTTGCATTCTGTTGAAATAATCAGGCGAAGTAATGAAAGAGTTTGACTACACACACGTGCATATGAATCGTCTGAAAGAGCCTAAACAAGCACAATAATTTGATTTTATAATTTGTACATTCAGTTTACTAATCCAGGAAAATAGTGAAAAAGATTAAATGAACATGCGTAACTTAATTTACTATGCACGTGTAAAAGAGATTGACTATGCACGGATGAAGTAGTGAAAAAAACTGATTATGCACGTGTGCATCGTGTAAAAAAGCTAACATAAGTGCATAAATTACTAATTCGAAAAAATAGTGAAATAGATTAAATATGCACGCATAACTTAATTGACTATGCACGTGTAAAAGAGATTTGACTATGCACGAATGAAATAGTGAAAGAAACTGATTATGCACGTGTAACTCGTGTAGAAGAAGCTAAAACAAGTGCATAAAAGTTAATTTTTGTAAACTGTGCATTTAGTTCAAACTAATCAAGTGAAGTAGTGAAAGAGATAAAGTATACATATGTAACTCGATTATCATGCACGTATAAAAGATCGATTGACTATGAACATGCGAAGTAGTACTGAAAAAAATTGACTATGCACGTGTAAAGTAATTTATGCTTTCTATTGAAATAATCAAGTAAAGTAATGAAAGAGTTTGACTACACACGTGCATCTCAATCGTGTGAAAGAATCTAAACATTTTATAATCTTTGTATTCAAGCATGTGATATTCAATTTTTGTAATTTGTGCATCCAATTCAAACTAATTGGATGAAGCAGTGAAAAAGATTAAATGTTCATGTTTAACTTGATTATGCACATATAATACGATTTCTAAGTGAAATTTTTTCTTAGAGAGTTGTATAGATCATTTAGTAGATATATTTGGCAATATAATAAAGGATATAGTTTTCAAGCAAATAACGTGTATAAAATTCTTTTTATGTTTCATAACAAGTAATGTTTTTATTTTTTTCATTTTAGTTCAGAATAAATGATAATTTACATAATAAGAATATATTTATTTTTTCCTTTCAATTTTACTTCTATTTAGATAAGTGATTTTTTATGTAATCGAGAAATTATATTAAATAAGTATTATTTAATTAAGGATGAGTTCGTAAAAATATTTTTACTTTATAAGAATGAGTGAGTATTAGTAAACTCAAACTAAAAACATTACTTACTCTATTTTAGTTACTTATTTCTTAAATCATTAATCAAAACTTAAGACTAAACATTAATTAATATGAATATCGTGATAAAACATCTATATACAATTACTGCTATTTCTTAAATATTATGCAAAGTTCAAACCAGACTAGTAAAAATAAATGAAGAGAGTAGTTATTTTGAAAAAATTAATCTATTTAAAAATAATTATCTATAAATTTAACAAATTTGACCTTGTGCACTTCGAATTGTTTTTTCTTCTAAATATTGTCAAATTAGTTTTTTTTTTTCCTTTTTGGTTAAGTCATTAGTTTTTTTTTTGGGTTAAAAGTCATTAGTCAAAGTTAAACAAGTGTATTTCATGCAAGGTGCAGCCTCGATATTTGTGCATATATAATCCTAAATTCCCAACCATCTCCCAACTCCATTTTAAGAAAAAACAAGTTAAGCATTATATTTTTCTTTGGCTTTGAGTCTTAGAGATGAGTTTGTAAAGAAATTTGAGAGAAAAGACAGTAAAAATTTGTTGTGAGTTAATGACTTTGTAACTAAATTATATGACTATTGACTCAATTGAGCAACCAATTTATTAATTAAAAAAGACATTTTTATTGATTGAGAAATTGTTTATTTTGCATGATGTCATTGTGGCATCAGCCATGACGTAAGGGTTTTTGAAGAAGCAACTAAAAAAAAAAAATTGTTGAAAAGAAAATACTTTAACACTACAACAAAAACAACTTTTAGCGGTAATAATTATGCACATTAACAAAGAGTGTTAAAGCATTTAGCATTAGTTAATTGTCATTGAATCTAATGTCGCTATAGGTTTTAAAGACATTTACGAAGAGTGTTAATTGTCTCTAAAATAACATATTGAGCGGCACTTAGACTATTGTTGTTAATTAATTAGTGGTAAAGATCATTTTTGGTGTATTGATGGTTTTTAAATTTAGGTTTTGATATTCGATAAGTAAACAAAAATATGTTTTGTTTTAAAAGATTTATATATAATAAATGCAAACGTTATGGCGGCGGAAGTGGCGGCTAGGAATGTCGGTGGAAATGGAAGCGGGAATGACAGCGGAAATGTCGGTGGAGAATATAACAGAAATGTTGGTGAAACGGGGGCGGAAATGTCGGTTTAGAAAACAACAAAAATGTCGGTGGAAATGACGGCGGGAATGACAACGGAAATATCGGTGGAAATGGCGGCGGGAATGACAATGGTAAAGCTGTCAAAAAGGGTCGGCTCAGCCCCACCGGGCCCAAGTCTTGCGGGCCAAGGAATTTGAAGGGCTAGGGCAGGCCAGCCATTCATTTGGAAGGGTCTGAAAATGTTCAACCCAACCCAACCCTAGAAGGGCCGAGGGCTGAGGCGGGCTAGCCTTTTTTTTTTCTTTTTTTTTCTTTTCAAACTTATAAATCTATAACATCAAGAAAATGAGAAAATTTTCAAATCAAATATGATAAAGAATGGTGTTGTTTCAATAACACTAGCAAAAAATCTAGTGTAATTAGCATGTATCTCGCATACAAGATACGTGAGCGAGATAAGAGAGTGACAAGCAAGATGGGAGGGAAGTGAGGGCACGAATTTGTCTATGTATCCTAGATACATGCGAATTTACTTGGATAGAGTATATCTAGAACAAATTAACCTAATTTTGAATTCATATATTCCGAGATACATGTATCTGGACGTACCAAAATCTGGTAAGATTCATAATATTACAACATAGTTTGTATTTAAGTAATTAGATTATATACTAGTGAGATTATTGTAAGTTACCCTTAAATAAAAAGTTTTGGCCCATGGGCCGACCCCGATCAAGCCTCAAGGGCCAAGGGCTTATATGGGTTGGGCTTATAAGCCCTAGTTTTAAATGGGCTTGAAAAATTATATCCCAACCCTACCCCAATAACGGGTTGGGTCGGGCTGGGCCCATGGGCTAAGCCCGTTTTGATGGCTCTAGACAATGGAAATGTCGGTGTAAATGGCGGCGAAAATGTCGGTGGCAAGAATGACAGTTGGAGCCTCAGAGTGGAGTTGACTAAGAAGCGGGTGGAAGGAGATAATTAATGTGTTACGCCACTCATAAAACTTTGTTTTCCCTACTTCAATCACCAAAGTCGTCATTTTTCTAAGGAAATTATCCTCCAAAAGTATTTTAATCAATCAAATATGAAGAAACAATTATCCAAAATATTTTAATTAGACAAATATAAAAAATAAAAATCTCTCGTAAAGTTTCTTCTGAATTAATTTTGAATAAATAAATTACATGATTTAATAGGACTTTAATTTTGCTATCTTAGTACATTTTACTCGACTTACTTGAATCACAAATCCGTTATCGTCCAGCGGTTAGGATATCTGGCTTTCACCCAGGAGACCCGGGTTCGATTCCCGGTAACGGAACTTTTTAATTTTCTACTGTTTATTAAGAAATAATAAATACGAGATGTAATTTATGAAGTTATACATAATTAACGAGAGAAGATTATTATTTCTTTCTTAAACATCATACATTTTTCTTTAATATTAGAGGTATAGTTAAAAACAAAAACCACATTTAGTCTTAGATTCTTAAAAAAAACAGTCATTTCAATACACTTATTTTGAGCTAAAATGATAATTTAAATGAAACGGAGAAAGTAAATATAACTTTGATGAAACAGGAAATAAATTTAACCATACCAAATTGAAATCAAACTAAGGGTGCATTTGGTGTAAAGGCAACACGATTTCTTTTTGAAACTATTTTCTTTAAAAAAACTAATTTTTTTTGTGACGGTGATTTACAAATCTCTTAAGCTACTTTCGCCAAGAAAGTTATTTTCCTAATATTTAAGTTTTTTTTTCAAAATAAATAATATTTTTCAAATACATTGACCAACCTAATATGAAAACAAGTTTTCTGTAATATCCAAACACACACTAAAGTTTCTTTTGGGTTAATTTCAAATTACTACATCACATGATTTAATAGGAATTTTAGTATAGAGTACTCTCTATTTGTTTTAATTTATGTGAAATTATTTGCTTGTGGATCAGTTTTAGAAAGAAAGAAAAAAGTAACATACAAATTGAACTTTCTACCTTTAATGAAAAATATTTATATAGTAATATAAATATTAATGACTCAATTTAGACCACAAGTTTTAAAAGTTATTTTTTCTTCGTAACTTATACCGAGTCAAATACAAATTGTAGCGGAAGGAGTAATAAATTATACTATTAAGTTAAAATATAATTTATCTTTTACCAATTGATAACACAAATCCGTTATCGTCCAGCGGTTAGGATATCTGGCTTTCACCCAGGAGACCCGGGTTCGATTCCCGGTAACGGAATTTTTGTATACCTTTTTTCTTAAAAATAAATAAATTAATTTTCATGTATACTTTTTAGCATCGAAAGAAAAAGAAGTTCGATAAAAATTATTCAATAAATTCATGTTCGAGGGTTCGTGAAGAGTAAGCTAGACAAGAAGTTATTTACTATGAATTTTTACGTAAAAGCTATAAACAATGTAATGATAGGATATAGACTATTGGTATTTTGGTTAGTTAGTTGTGAGGATTGATGCTCCGATTGATAAAAAGTTTCGTATATAATAATTTTACTTGATAAATAATACATGCTAATTATCAAAGAAGATACTTGCTTGCACACAAAAATATAAGAGCAAAATTGGTGCTGGATATATATTCCTTCTCCCAATTTCACATTAATATAAAAGATTGTATAAAAAAGGATATAATATTGTAATTGAAGTTACAATATATGTAATACTATGTTCATTTAAATCGGAGCATATTTGTTTTTATAATTTTAGTATATGTGTGTTGAACGTGTATATCTCGTCATTTAATTAGAACAAAACACATTAAAAAAAATATTATGGATTATATAACTACTACTATTATTACTCCTTCTAGTTCATATTAAGTGAATTGTTGGGGGTATGATACACCCTTTAAGAAAATATTTTAGGACAAAAACTAAATGTTAGTTTCCGCTAGTACCCTTTTGATGGAAAAGGGACTGCTATACCCCTCAGTTTTGCCATTTAGAGTTGATATACCCTTCGTTATGAAAATGACTCATATATATCATTACCGTTATACAAATGACTCGCATATACTCCTACCGTTACAAAAGAAGCTCAAAAATACCCTTTATCTAACGGAAGTGAAAAAAAATAGTTTTAAATTTGTATTTTTGACTTTTAATTTTTTTAAAAATCATGTAGGGGTATATATGATGATCCTTCTAGCAAAGTTTCAGATATATTTTAATCATTTTTCATACATAAATTATTTGTTAACTTCTTTGATTATCATTATTTGAGTTTCTTATTCTTATTTTATCTTCTTCTTTTTTTCATTCGTTAGTGTAAAGAAACAAATTAATACTAATTGTTTGTGGCTATATTATAATTAAAAACTATTTTTTGGATATATTGTAATTTAGTTTTTGTATTTGTAAAAAAATTAGGACATCAATAATAAATCTTACAAGAAAACTAGTGAAACATAAATAAATTTGACCATCAAAATAATAAATTTAAATTAGTCGTTGAAAAAAGTAAAAAAAAAATACGTGTGAAGAGGATTAAATATACCATATGAATTATATTTTCTTTAAAAAATAATTAAAAATTAAATTAAAATATTAATTTTTTCACTTCCATTAGAGAAAAATAGTATATGTGAGTCATTTGTATAACAGTAGGGATATCTATGAGCCACTTTTATAACGATGATATATCAACTCTAAATGACAAAATTGAGCGATATATGTATCAACCCCTTTTCCTAATTGTAATATACATGTATTACATGTGTATATCATGTTAATTAATTACTCCCTCCGTCCCATTTTATGTGGCAACATTTGACCGGGCACGGAGTTTAAGAAATAAATGAAGACTTTGAAATGTTTACCAAATTGCCCTTTAAAAAGTAGACTCACTTTTCTCTCTCCTCATAAATGTATTGGAGTACTCCCTCCGTCCCATTTTATGTGGCAACATTTGACCGGGCACGGAGTTTAAGAAATAAATGAAGACTTTGAAATGTTTACCAAATTGCCCTTTAAAAAGTAGACTCACTTTTCTCTCTCCTCATAAATGTATTGGAGTATTATTTTACGATTAAGTGGGACCAACAAGGATAAAAAATAAATTGTACCTTTAAATACTTACCATATAAGGAAATGTGACATTCTTTTTTGGACTGACCAAAAAGGAAATGGTGCCACATAAAATGGGACGGAGGGAGTATTATTTTAAGATTAAGTGGGACTAACAAGGGTAAAAGAGGAATTGTACCTTTAAATACTTACCATATAAGGAAATGTGACATTCTTTTTTGGACTGACCAAAAAGGAAATGGTGCCACATAAAATGGGACGGAGGGAGTATTAATTATTATTATTATTATTATTATTATTATTTTGTTATCGTCAATTGTTGTTGACAATTAATTTTGTCCCTTGAAATAGTAAGAAGTATTCATGGATACTGTATGCAAGCACTGCATTAATACTTTGGCATTCATGAAGTAAAAAAAAAGGCTGCTTGCTGTATATTAATGTGTCTCTGATTTGGGTACTTGCATTGCAAATTGTGGACACACCAAAATTAATGTGTTCAGCTTTAGCATTACAGTATACAGATCCCAGGACATGTTTTCTCCGTCTCAAATTATTTATCGTGATTTTTAAAATTAGTTTTTCCGAATTATTTATCATAAAAATTCAAGACAAAATTTAAAGTTTTTTTTTCTTTCTCAATTTACCTATAGGGTGTGTTTGGTATGAAGAAAATGTTTTCTTGGAAAACAAGTGGATGTCTAACTTATTTTCTCATGTTTGGTTGGTGAATAGAAAATATTTTCTGGAAAATAGTTTTTAATGTTGGTTGGTGAATGAAAAATATTTTCCAAAAATATCTTTTATTTTTGGCTTGAGACTAGAAAATCCTTTTTAGGAAAATAATTTCTAATCCGAAAATCAACCCTGATAATTGGTCTAGGACCCGTCCTTGAAGCCCAAACTAGGACAAGACTCCGAGCACCGTTCCAAAATTTGACCCTGTGATCTGACGCAGACTTTCGACTCAGGAATATATTTTTCAAAAACAATTTCTTTTAGAATTTTTTTTATGGGGTGGCGGGGTGAGAGGGGGTGGAGGCTGGAGGATGGGGTAGGAGTGGCATAAAAAATGATTTTTTTTAAATAGAAATATTTTTAAAAATTTTTTTGATGGGGGTGGCGTAAAAAATGAAATTTTTTAAAATTTGAGATATTTTTTAAAAACAATTTTTTTAAATTCACGGGGTGGCTTGGGTGGGGGTGGTGTAAAAATAAAAAATTTGAAATATTTTAAAAAAAATATTGACGG
>NW_006239064.1:471914-475461 GCF_000226075.1 Solanum tuberosum | reverse complement strand
TAGGGTTGAGTGAGGTTAAAATTTGAAATATTTTTTAAATATTTTATTTTTTTGTTTGGGGGGTGGGGGTTGGAGTTAGCAATAAAAATATACTTCGAAATTTTTTTTAAAAAAATTTGGATGGAGAGGTCGGATACGTTGTACAAGATAGAGTAAGAAAAATATATTGAAGGATGAAGTAGAGTTTCGGAAAATGTTTTTCCTTAAGTTTTGAAGGGAAATCATTTTCCTTAAATTTGAGGAAAATGAGTTGATTCGAAAAATATTTTCCAAAACATTTAAGCCAACCAAACATGTGAAAATTGGAAAACCTTCATACCAAACACACTCTTAGTAGTAATTATTCTTGAGGACTACAATTACCTCAATTATAACACATAAATAGAAGAAATATTTAATCAAGAGAGAATTATATCTCATAACGTAATTAAAATTTCTTCCTAATTGGTTCTCTTTTCGTTTACTTTTAATTATTCAGTTTGAACTTTGGATATTTCTTAAAACTAATGGTTGATGTTAATATTTTATTACATACTCATATTAATTGTTGTTTAGTTTTAGTTCATGAAAAAATATTTTGTGAATAAGTAATTAATTCTAAGGTAAACCATGCAAAAAAAATTTTATCTTTGGAAATGCTAAAAGTGACATATAAATTATATTTTAATATACTGGATAAATAAAAGTGAATGGAGAAAGTATCTTTTTGAAGAGTGTATAAAGAAAATACAACAAATAATTTAAGACTAGGGAGTATCGAACTTCATTAAATTATCCTGGATTTTTTCTTGCATCTTGAATAATAATACTCCCTCAGTTTCTATTATGTCACCATTTTAGATTTCACGTCCCTTAAGAAACTATGTAAGTTACTATTGTATCTTTATGTAGTGTTCTCTTGAGGTTAAGTTTTCAATAAATGAACATAAATTAATTTACTTTGATTAATTAAATTGACCAATGAACATGAATTAATCATTTAGTTTTTCTATGTTGGTCAAATTCATATTTTGAAGGCAGATAACTCTCAATGATAAAATAGGAAAAATAATGTTATATATGTATAGATTTTGTTAAATGATAAATAAATAAGAACGAAAGGAATAATAAAAAATGCCAAATCAAAGTTATCTGGACCTTGTTTAGGCCCAAATCATCTTGGGCTTTCCAGAAATTGTATTTTAATAAGTGGGCTTTATTTATGTGGGCCTTGTTGAAACTTTCCAGAGTATTGTTTCACATTCTTAAGGACTCTTATTTCAACCATAACCAAATAATCATTTTAGGACCCCCTAGTTAAAGAATAGTGAAGAACTCTCATATTGAGAAGCCGAAAGTTACAGAAATGAGGATGTTATGATGGATGTGTGGGTATATTAGCTAGGAAGAATTAATTAGAAATAAGGATATTCAGAAAAAAAGTGGGAACGACTTTGGTGGAGGATAAAATGCGGAAAGCCAAACTATGACGATGGTTCAACCATATGAAGAGGAGATGCGTTCGGATGCCCCAGTAGAGGTGTGAGAGCTTAGCTATGGATGGTTTCAAGAACGATAAAGGTATGCCAAAGAAGTATTGGAGAGAGACGATTAGATAGGACATGACACAGTTTCAACTTACCGATAACATGACCATTCATAGAAGGTTGTGGAGGATCGGATTAGGGTAAAATGTCAGTATCTGCAAATTCTTGTACTTCGATTACTATTTTTCCATGACTATTTTGGATTATTTTCCCCTTGAGCGAGTGAGGGTCTATTGAAACCACCTCTTTACTGCTAAGATAAAAGTAATTAGGTTTGTATACACTTGACCCTCCCGATATAATTACCAAATCATAACTTTAGGCTGCTAGGACTAAAGTTTGAAAAGTTCCAGCTCAGAGGTTTGAAAATCTCAATCCTAACATAAAATATGCATAGTTCGATAATGACATTTTAAAGTTTGTCTAGTCTAGGTAAATTTAAAATGATTTTTAAAAATTGAATATGTTTTAAATAGGAAGACTAAAAGTAAATGCCTGGTGCCATTTCTACTAATCTGAAGGGCATGACCAAAATATTTATTTTTTAAATTCTTCTGATTATGACAAACGTTTTGTTAATCAATTCTCTTTGCAAAATGGTGGATTCTCTTAGTTAATTTGCCAACTTTTCTATCTCAATTTTATAAGGAAAATGTCTAATTGATGTGTTTGAATAAGATTGATCAATAGTAGCTTTGACCTAAGGTTTTTATTTGTTTAAGAGACGGTTTCAAAAATTAATAACAATAATAACAATATATCTATTGTAGTTTCGTAATTAGAGTTTAATTTGAGGATATTTAATTAGTTATATGTTTTCTCTTTTAAATAAATTGATTTTTAAATTTGGCCTTTCAAGTGGACTGATCTTTAGAGTTTTGTGAAATGTTCTTTAATAATCGAATTTATGTCTATTAAACTTACATTTGTGGATTATTATAATACAAAAATATCAACTTGTTTGTTATAAAAGACATACATTAAAGACCAACATAAAATATGGACGAAAATGCAAATAATATGTTTAAAAAGGAAAAATATATCTATCTTTATAAGATAAAAAGATTGTTTTTGACATATTGTTAGATGACATGTCATCACAAATTCACAATATCAAAATCACCCTAAACATCATTAATTATTGTGGTCACTAAGCTAGTTGTTTGCTTGGACAACTTCTGCTAAGATTAAAAATTAATTGATCAAAGAAAACACAATTGTTTATGCTTCTCTTTATTTTTTGAGATTGAGTTGGATAGTGATGTTAGATATGTTCTTATTTTTTTAATTGAACTTATTTTGTACTCTAAAAAAGAGTGAGAAGAATAAGTATATTGTTATCTAGATGCTTTAGTCAGATCTCTCTATAATAAGATTTTAATACAATTATTAATCATATTTTTGTAAAATTAAGTTTTTATGTTATGTTATATTATACGTTTTTTTATAATAACATTTTGCTGTAAAAACTAAAAAATATCGAAACGAAAATAATTCTATAGAGATGTTTGATGGTATAACTAATTAATATTGATATATCAATTAAAATTGAGTAAATACATAAATAAAAAAATAAAAAAATAAACTTGGCAGCACAACTTACTTTAGCACTTAGGGTGTGTTTGGTATGAAGGAAAACATTTTCTCATGTTTGGTTGGGTAAAATGTTTTCCAAATCAACTCATTTTCCTCAAATTCAAGGAAAATGACTTCCCTTGAAAAATTAAGAAAAACATTTTCCAAAACTTTCCTTCAACTTCAAATTACAATTTTTTTGTTGAAAAAATAAATTTAAAGCTTATTTTTAATAAACATTTCAATTTTTTTTATTTTTTTACTCACCCTCCCCCAAAATATAATAATTTAATGTTTATTTTTTTAAAATATTTTCAATTTCAAAATTTCACCCCACCCCTACCTTCGACCCCTCCTCCCAAAAAAAATAATAATAAATTTAAAGTTTTTTATAAAAAATACTTTCAATTTTAAATTTTTGTTTTTCACCCCACACCCCATCCCTA
>NW_006239064.1:449154-471736 GCF_000226075.1 Solanum tuberosum | reverse complement strand
CCAAAAAAAATTTAAAATTTGTTTTTAAAAAAATTTCCAATTTTTGTTTTTTTACCTCCCCCCCCAATCAGCCCCCCACTCCCTCCAAAAAAAAATTAAGTTTGTTTTATAAAAAATATTTTTAATTTCAATTTTTTATTTTTTTTACCCTATCTCACCCCCACTACCCCACCCAAAAAAAATAAATTAAGTTCATTTTTAAAAAATATTTTCAATTTCAATTCAAAAATTATTTTCTACTCTCTATAAAAAAAAAGAGATATTTTCTCAAAAATAATTTTCATTCATAAATCAAACACTAAAGAATCTTTTCCGGAAAATATTTTCTATTCACCAACCAAACATGAGAAAATAAGTTAAAAATCTACTTATTTTCTAGGAAAACATTTTCCTTCCTACCAAACACACCCTTAAACTTTACGGACGTATAAACACCCCATGTAATAACTTTCGAGTGAATTAAGTATCACCCTGAGAGTATAATACCACTGTCACCCACCACATCATAGCCATGTAAGCACCAAATCACAACTATGTAAGCACCACATCATTAAAAAAAAAAAAAATCACTTTTTTCCTTAAATACTTTTTAAAATTCATTACATAATCAATTAATTTATTATAAAAATGCATTTTCTTTAATCAAAATTTAAAATATGGAGTCATTTTCATTAATTTTAAACAAGTGGGCCCCACTTTTTAAATACTTTCTCTTCTATGCAAATTAATATCTTAACTAAAAAAATTATTTTCTAAAATCAAAGATTAAAATGTTGAACCCATTTTCATTAATTTAAATATTTTTAACAAGTGGGTTCCACTGCTTAAATTTCTCCTCTTCTACACCTCTTCCTTTCTCTCTTCTTCGTTCATTTTCACCATTTTCGGTCCTCGTTGAAAAAAAAAATCGTCCATTTTTAACCTTTAATGGTTGTTTTTTTTTCTTACAATTCACCATTTCTTGAAAAAAATAACATATTAATTTTTTTTCTTAGAACTCTCTTCCTCCCAACCCCACTCCCACAAATCTGCCATTGGGAGAATGAATCTTTTGAAAGTTTTTTTTTTCTTTTTTGACAAAATGGGTCACTCAAACAACAAAGTTTATATTGAAATTGAAGTAAAAAATATAAGGTTGGTGTTGGATTTTGTGGATTACTAAAAGGCTGATGGAATGGAAGTACGTTGCAGAGGTGAGTGATAAAGATGAAGAAAGAAATCACTAATATGGGGAAAAAATGATATAAGAATGCTTCAATGGAGAAAAGAGTATTTGGGGAAGACAACAAAATAAAGAGAGAAAAAAATTAATTTTTTAATTAAAAAAATGGGACCCGCAATTTTTTTTACCTCTAAATTAGAAATTTTAAATATTTTTTAAAAACTTAATTTATAAAAAAATATTGAAAATATTAATTATATAGTAGTCAATAAAAAAATGACATGTGTACAATTTTATAATTCATATTTTCATTTTTTACTTTTCACTTGCTTTTAGGAGAATGGATTCACTCTCTCTACCACATCACCCTTCAGGGGTAATTAATTCACTTGAAAGTTATTAAAAGAGTATTTAAACATTCGTATAGGTTAAGTGCTAAAGTAAGTTGTGCTGCCAAGCTCAGAGGGTTTTTATGTATTTTCTCATTTAAATTCCTTCGTGTGCGGTTTGAATGGCTTCTTTTTAATCGTTTCATATATTTTATAGTTTCCATTAAACAATAAACAATTAAACATTCCTCTTATTTATTAAAGGATACATTGTTGGCCAATAGTTTTTTCCCAATTATAAATTGCACAAATTAAGAAAATATTGGCATGATTCATGTAGCTTTTCCCAAGTAAACCTAATGTTTTTTTTTTTTCAAACATTAAAATAATTATACAAAATAAAGAGTCACAAGGTCATTAGCACTTTTTTATTTAGACAAATTGGGAATGGTACTATTTATTTTGACAAGTATGTGGCCGACAAATGTTTGTCTTTGTCAATTACTCCTTCCGTCATACCGCTACGATTACTGTCACAATCTCAACGTATATTGTATTAGGTAAGCCTGCCATAACCTCGGCATATATAACATTAGACAAGCCTTATGCGACAAATTCGACTCAAGATACATTGAGAGGGGATCAATCATGAGTCATCATGTGGATGACCACCCTCCAAACTAACTGAATCATCCCGAAGGACCTCCATTGTAATTTATAAGATGTGATTTGATACTAATTTTAAGAAAAGTATATTTATTAATTTTTGGAATTTAAGGTCTTCGAGATATGTAATATATATGTGCTTAAGAATTTTTTTGAACCTGTGATTTAGAATATATCACATTATTTGTATAGCTATAGCTTCTTTAAGACAAAATAATTATTTTAATGAAAAATTTAAAAGTAGATCAAACTAATACTAATAAATAAAGAATTAATTAAGCTATATATCCATCGTTAATAAACGTATCAAATGGTGAGTTTGATTGAATTTGGACGGATCAAAACGAGATGTGTCAATCAATGAGTGAAACATTAACATGTACAAAAGTTACTTAAATTGCAATGATTTGAATCAAGATAAGCTATAAATAAGTAGGTCATAACCTAACTCGCTCAACTCTTACCACATCTAATTCTATTGTTTCTTTTCTATAATTTGTAATTTTGTATTGTTATCAAATTCATATTTTCCTCTTTTATTATTATGACTATATATTATCTAATATATAAAATAAAATATATTTTGATAAAATAATTCATAAGTCAATTTAAATAACTTATTTAGCCCAAATCAATTCAAACTCTTAAATATAATTTAATTGGACAAATCAAATTAAACTAAATTAACAACTATTAGTCATTAACCCACTCGAATTTAGATGAATCGACCAAATCATATTTTCATGTAAAATAAAGCAAATAGTAGCACTTTAATCAACAAGGTCAACTAAATATCCCTATCTTCCTTGAAAAGTTCTTTTCCATTTCTGCACGTTATCTCTTTTGTTTGTTCTCACTTTTGTTTTGCCCTTTTCTTTCTTACTTTTTGGTTCTTTGGCCATGAGTTTTTTCTTTAAAAAAATCGGAGTTTTACTTCAAAAAATATGTTTATCATAAAATTAAAATTAAAATTTATAATCTTTAGAAGGAATGATCGATATATATATATATAATTTTTAATTTGGCTTTCGTTTGCATTTATATCATTTAACTTTGAGTGTGCACATATATTTAAATTTGTATAAAATTAAACAAGTAGACATATACGTCCTATGTGACATTCTACGTGGCGTCTTACATGTATTATGCCATATAGGACGTGTGTGTCTACTTGTTCAATTTTAATACAAATTTAAGTGTCTATTTATGCACATCCAATTAAAATTAGAGGACATAGATGCAACTAAAATCAAGTAATTAAAATGTCATGTTTATGTACATACGCCTTTTCAGAAATTTTAAAAACACCACGAAATTGTTTACACTCCATATTACTCATAAATATTAACCATTTTAATATGTATTCATGATTAAACACAATTATAATATTTAAATTTCATTTTTTACTTTAAAATAATTTTTTTTTTCATTTTTCACAACTAAACATAGTAAAATAACAATTTAAATGAAGCAATTGATTTTAACTTCATTCACCTGTCCCCACACTAAGATTCCATGTGCCCCTTTTTCTTTTCCTTCCTATTTTCTTCAATATATATACTATATGATATATCCCCTCAAACAATATAATATCAACTCAATCTCATAAAACACATATTCCAATTTCCAAGAACTCAAAAATCAAGAATAATGAACCAAAGTGAAAATAAATCATCATCAACAAATGAAGATGAACAACAAGAAGAAAGTGGATGGACAACTTATTTGGAGGATTTTTCATTAATGAATAATCAAAGGGAAAATTATGATGATGATGATAATTTTAGCCCTAATAATTATTCTTTATTATCTGATGCTGCTTCTAATATTGCTCCATGGAATAACAATAATTATTGTAATATAAATTACAATAAATTAGTTATGAATGATGAATACTCTCCCAAGAAGTTGAATTTGAAGAAATTACCAAGAAACAAGAAAATCAATGATCCTGATTTGGAAGACACTGCTAGCTCACCTGTCAATAGTCCTAAGGTACTTATTATCTTTTTTGTTTTTCCACGATAATTGAACTGAGTGATCATCTCATCTGAATATTTAAAACGGTATTAAAAAAAGCACATATTTATGTTTTTCAGCATGTTATGAGGCTGATTTGTTTTTATGGGGGTAAACATGTGAAAATATTAGTTTCTTTTTTATGACGGTGAGATTTAAAATCTGATCTCATGTTTGATATGATACATGCAATTGATACCATATATATGTGGTAGTCATGAGCGTGTACTAGCCACTTTTTGATCTTGTGTATCTGAAAAATAGCAATTGTCATCGAGTTTTAAATTCCACAGGAGGTGAGATTTTACTCGCGTAATTTGAATCTCCGTGACAATTATTACCAATTTTTAGTTATAGAGGTTGAAAGTAGGCTATGGTTAGATTGAACACACTTATAATTGCTTAATACACTAATTATATTTTTATGTATTCAACAACTAATTGTATTGATATCTTGTGTGATTATCAATAGGTAAGCAAGATGGAGATCAATTACAGAAGAACAAAAAATAGCACTGGAAATTTTATGGTAATATATCCTACAAATCAGGTCGGATTGAATTTGGGCAAGTTAAAAATGAATAAGATATAAGCTGATAAAGTATCTAACCCTCCCCTCACACCTCACTACTAAAGTTACTATCTTTCATGAGGTAGAAAACCAACGTAATTAAAGTAGTCGATAATCATAGTTTATTGACGGATTTAGGCTTGTTGAAAAATAGATTGCCGCATCCTTGATTAGATTAAACTAGATATGTCGATTTTTTTTTCTGACATTCTATTTAAAATGGATAAAAAATGAATCGAGTGATGAATACTATAGGTACCCACATAATAATATATGTTTTTTTTTTTTTTTTTAATATTTTCATAATTTTTGGTTATTGATGATATTGTAGGGAAATGAAGGTAGCTCAAGACAATTTCAAGAAGTGCACAAAGTGGAAAGAGGCTATACAGATTTGAAGAAGAAAGGACTTTGTCTTGTGCCTTTATCTATGTTAGTCAACTACCATGGTTGATTTTTCCTCTCTTTATTTCTCTCCATGTAAATAAAAATCTTGCTTTTATTTTTTAAGTATATAAATATAAAAGATCATTATGTAATTATATAGTGAAGTCCCATTTCATCTATATTGTTTGGACTTTTTAAAGATGTCAAGAGATTATGTGTATCGAATTCTTCCAAAGTAGTATCTTTTTGGAGAATTTGAGACGTGCAACATAGAAAATAAAAAGTCTGCACAACTTGATGTTTCATCATTATATATCCCTGTAAAAACTTCTCTAGAAAAGGAAAAATAGAAGGAAAGTAATGAAATTGTTGAATTATTTTTTCTTGATTTGATGTGCGATATCTGCTTTGGAGCTCTTGCCAATTCGAATTTATGCAAAATATGGCAATATACTTTACTTTTCGGCAAAATACTTTAGTTGTCGCTTGGCAAAAAATATTTTTCTCATACTTTCCAATAAGTTTGTAAAAATAGTTAATTACTCTGGTTCAATTTATTTGTCAAAGTTTTTTTCTGCACTTTCATTAAGAAAATATTAACTAAATGTGTAATTTGACCAAATTATTCTTATTTTGTTTTCAATCTCAACTTAATACTATTCTTTTTTTTCTCCAGCACATTTATCTCTCTACGTATTTATTAAGTAAATGTACATGTGGAACTATCATAAATTATATGATTTCTGAAATAACAATTATTTTGGACTAGTGATTTTAGTAAATATGACAATTAAAATGAATCGAAGGAGTATATTTACCTGCAAATTAGGAGTGTTGATATAAATAAAGGGAAAAGGTCTAAATTCATCATTAATGTACTATCTTGAATTGCTTAATTTTGCCCTTTATTATATTTTTCATCCATTTATATTATTTCTTGTATTTATGCTTGAAATTAATAGAACTCCAATATTATATAACATAAGTGGACTCAACTTGTCCAAATTTGAATAAATAGGTACAAATTTAATTATAGTTAAAAATTACTCTCAGATTGGAACTTTATTAGATATTAAAGGCAGACAAAAAAAATGAGACTTTTCCTAACATTGAGATTATTATTAGACAAAGCGTTTAACACAAGGTAAAGTTGCTCAATTCCAATTAATAGTAAAAGATAATTTGATCATTTTTCCAGAATAAAAAAAGAAATGCTTAATGTCATTTTCAAGTTTAAATTATATTTAGAAAACTGATTATGTATAATTAATTAACTTAAGACCCCTCCATGTGCATACACATTTAGCAAGTGAGGACAGGTGACTTCTATATTGAAAAATGAGTCAGATATAATCTCGATTTCAAGAGTCTATTTGAAATAGCATTTTTATTCCATAAAGATAGAATTAAATTCATGTATATTTACCTTATTTATGAAATCACATTGATAATTGTTTTTATTGTATGATTTAGAAATAGTTCGTATGATGAGTTGATGACTATAATGATGACATAATTAACAACAAATGGACTATAATAGTTCAACTAATCTGAAGATAATATATTGTCAAATATATTCCTCCAAAATACCAAATAAAATTATTTGCAGATCTGTATATATTTAATTTATTTATTTGTTATCAATTTAAGTGTTACGATCCAAATTTGTAAGCCATGAAGGGCACACGGAGAACAACTATCTAGCTAATACTCCCGTTGTTTGGAAAAAGTCTTATTTTTGTGAAAAAAGAAATTAAGTATATCGAATAATAATATTAAAATCTCATAAAATAATAGAGTCAACAACAAAAGTTACAAGTTTGAATATCTATATGCAGGCTATGAATTACCAGGTTCATTTGATTCAATGAACCAACTCATAGATTTGTTTCTTGATTTATGTCATCATCGAGTCCAAACCACAATATACTATGCATGCCGTATTTGTTTGAAGTTTAACACTTTATGCTATCATTGACACAATTTCATATTACGTATCGTTTGTTTGACTCAACGAATCTCATATATTTGTCCTTTTGATCTATATCATACTATACCCTCACTTATATAGCACCTCACATGTCTCACCTTTTCCTATAAAATTGCTTAAGATGCATGTACGGGTTGTGGATGCATAATTGCCAACAATTTTGTTGCATACAATATTTGTCACAACACATCCTTATGACATATATACATGTATTATCTGCTTTGTTTCATATTTACCCTTTATTCATTAAAGACAATAAAAAATATGTTGGTTAACTTTTTTTTGTCAAAGTCACTAATGATAATGACTAAACTTAATAATTAATTAACTTAGCCAATGAGTTTGGAGAAAAAATAAATTATTCAAAACTATCTAATTGTGATGTAACTTTAAGTGACTATGTAGTATGAACATAGAAAATCCAAGACTAACCACATGATAATTAAGGCTGTTAATTAATATTCCATTTAATCTTCTTGGATAGGCCTCCTAATGGCAGGTTCCAAGTCAGTTTCAAGTATCATTATTGGAAAGACAAGTTACACATTTGATTGATCGATAAAAATAATGACAATCGTTAGACAAATTAAATATATATTTTATGTTTATTAAATATTATTTGATGGACGATTATTTATGTCAATTATGAAAGTTATAGATAATCTATAGCACTAGTGCATGACAGAGATTAAAGATAGACAAAACTTGATAGTTGTGGGATCACACCTATTATTTGAATTTTCTCAAATTATAAAGTTGATAGAAAATTAGTGGCATCAAATTAAAGTCATTAAGAAGATGTTTATCCCATGAAGTAATTATCAGCTTTAAGTTGGTGGGAAAATCACAATTAATTAGTCAATCAAATTGTTAACAACCAAGAAATTGGAACATGGGCTGTTGATAACATGTCGGCTTAGTATTAGTAGGTAAAATTTGACAAATTAATGATAAAGTCACTCTAAGACTTGCTTTAGATCTGTCTAAGTTTATGACACGTATTATTTTTTTTGATATAATATGTCTCATGAATTTATCTCTCTAAGACTATTATATCATCAAGCCCGAAAGAGTATGTACAACTCATATTCTAAATTTGAATTCATGACTTATAAAATTAAAATGTCATGTACACCTCATTTTAAGAAGTTTGTTAGCTTAGAAATCTTTTCAATTCTGCTTGACCTACTCTCGTGAGTTGGTCCTCCATCAAGGTATCACATACACCACTTCGATCTTATGAATCAGTGTCCTCAGTGAGGTTTGTCTTATCATTATACTGATATCATATTTATCATGACTCAAGCACATGACACTTGTCACCACTTTAGCCCGATAAGTAGGGGTGTATATGGCCGAGTTGGTTCGGGTTATTTTAAATATCAAACCAAATTATTTGTGTTGGATTTTTAAATTTAAAAACCAAACCAAATCAATAAAACTCGGGTTTTTCAACCTCGGGTTTTTTTGGGTTTTTCGAGTTTTTCCGAAGTTTTATTATAATTATCAACATCTATGAACTATAATCTTTATTGGACCATTCCGAATTCTAAGTTTTAAACTTGAAATAATATATTAAAAGATAAAAACTATGAAAAAGTATAAGAAATATTTAAAAATTATATCAAAGTAAATTTTTTTTTTATAAAATAAAATTTTAAAATTATATAAATAATGTCGGGTTTGGTTTGGTCTCCGGTTGGTTTTTTTTAGTTAAAATCAAACCAACCCAAATATAGTCGGGTTTTTTTTTCAATACCAAACCAAACCAAGTCAAACCAAACCACTAGTCGAGTTTTTTTTTCCTGGGTTGACTCGATTTGCGGTTTGGTTCGATTTTGTACACCCCTATCGATAAGTCTAGCAGATTAGACCCTAGCTTGGGCACATCATTATCGAGCTCAAAAGCATGGGTATCATGTAATGAACTTGAATTATGCTTTATAAATCTTCTCACTTTCCTTTCCTATTCAGATATGGGAATCGCCTAAAGTGTCATGCAACCACATTTTCAAAAGCTTGTCAGCTTAGCTAGAAGTTTGTCGATTCTGCTACATCATTATTGAGTTCAAAAGCGCGTGTAACATGATTTTACTGAGGTGTCTTGTACAATAAAAGTCTTCATGAAAAACGTTACTTTCTAAATATCTCTATAGAATTAAGTATTTTCTTAAAAGTATTTTCTTAGTATTTGATTGGTGAGTGATAATTTTTCATGAGAAAAATGTAATTATAGATTGGAAATAATATTAACAAATTTGTGGTAACCACTAATGACACGCAAATGAAACAATAAGTACCGACTTATAAACAGTTCAACTTGTCATTTTTCATGTACCCATTCACTGTATTTATTTAGCCAATAATAGCTAGTTTAAAGCCAAATTAACAATAATAGCTAGCTTAATTTAAAGCAAATTGATTAATTAATTATCTTTTTTCATAAGCAACTTTTCCCTATTTTCTCTATGTATACCCGTGAACAATCTTAAGAAATATTAAAAGGTCTTTGACTTGTGTTTTCATATCCAAAGACAATTTTAACTTTTAATTTTCAATTTAACTTTAAATATTGTATTACTTTAATTCATGTTCAAACATATACGAAAATTCATTAGAGTCTTTTTTGGTATAAAATAAAGTTAATGAAGATGATCACTTCTTTAAGCGTTTTGTGATTTGAATAATCTCATTGTTTTCGTATCTTTTAATAAAAAAAATAAAAATTCAAACAAACTTTAGAATAATTAGACTTAAGAAGGAGCATAAAATCTTGTAGAATCTCGTGTCTTTTAATTTGATGTCTAATTATTGGAATAATTGTGATTAATATGTTTAAACAAAGTCTAGCATATGCTAGACATACACTTAAGGATTCAACTTTCCTTTAAGATTTATTCTATTTGTCACCTATAATAACTTTTTAAACTTCGCATCAAATCAAAATTAGTCAATCATCTGACTCCGGCTAGTAATTCTATTAATAATTGCATTAATAAATATGATGAATATGTTTAGGCAAATTTAGCATACCAAACATTTTTAAAAGAGCAACTTACATAAATAACTATATTTATAGGATTATTGAAGTTCAATAGCTATAAGTATGTTATTTACTAAAAATGACTACATTTTATATGAATATCTAGCTGTATTTGTGTATTTTTTTTTAATTATACAGTTATACAATTAGAATTATAGTGCATTAAATAAGGTAATTTATGATACTATAACTGAATCCCTTTAATTATGTCCTAAAATTTTAAACTTTCCACTATTACATTAACAACTATAATGATTACATAGTCAATGCCTATATTCTTGGATTTCAATTAGTTTTAAAAAAAAATAGGATACAGCGTACACAAATTTTCATTGTCGCTATTGTTCTTGTTCAAGCATAAAGATATTTCACATAAATTTCTTTAGTTAAATTGATTTACTGTAATTGTGAATTAATCTTGTTTGTTTCGATTTCAAATACGCGAACTCCTGACAAGCATAAATGTATCTCTAAGATTGCTCAATACAATTGTGTTGATATATCAATACAGTTTGACAATCTAGAAAAAAATGACAATGAACTACACTACAATATGATTATCCAAATGTATATGTATTTCACTCTATAAAAAAATAGATGTGTTGTATACGTATACATTCAAATCTATGTAATGTATTTATGTATCCAAATGCACTAGTATTTTCAATTGGACAATCCATGAAAAAATACCAAGTATTCAAATGTATATGTATTTCATTGTGTTCAACATTCAAATACAATTATATGTGTGTAATCAAGAAAATAAAATGTATTCATTTATTTGATTAATTACCTAGTCAATGCATATACTCTTGGATTCTAATTAGTTTTTAAAAAATTGGATACATCGTACACAATTTTTCATTGTCGCTATTGTACTTGTTCAAGCGTAAAGGTATTTCACATAAATTTCTTTAGTTAAATTAATTTATTGTAATTGTGAAAGAATCTTGTTTGTTTCGATTTCAAATATGCGAACTCCATGACAAGCATAATTGTATCCCTAAGATTGCTCAATAAAATTGTGTTAATATATCAATACAATTGGACAATCTAGAAAAAAAATGGACCATGAAATATACTACTTTAGATTTAATACTCCGTGGTCCTTCACAATCATATGATGATTTGTTTTAATTATTAAATAAAAATAAAATTTCTTATATTGCAAGGCAAGAATATTCTCCTAGGTATCTATGATTTTCAACTACACTAGTCTAGATATTGTTTCTTTTTGTTAGTATTAGTTCCACATTAATCCGTGGGTGGATGATAGTAGTTGTCCCCCGCTACTTCGAATCAACGACAGATAAATTTTATAGCAAAATAGAAATATTCACCACTAACTGTATATAAAAATGAATTATTAATCCATCATTATCGTAAAGATAGGTTAGCTATGGTAATTTGTCTCTGAATTACTGATAAAGTTCATAGCTATTTTTTTTTGGTAGTATCGTTATATACTGTAATTTATGGTAATTTAACGATGGATTAGAGATATATTCATCACTAATTAATTCTGATTTCTTGTTTAGTAAATATCCTTATATATTTGAGTAATTCAATTCTTGAGGTAATGTTTAGAATCAATGTCCCTTTTTTATCATGTTATTACAAATTTTCAGTCAAGCCCATCAAATTTTTGTTTCACAGGATATTGAGCTCCCATATTATCTTGTTCGGGTTGTCAAGCCTATGCATGTGGTCGTAAAGGGCAATCTTAGTATCCCCACATCGATCAATGAATGGTATAACAGTTTATCTTCTTATATTTTTTTTGGGTGATTCGTACCTTTTAAAGATGAATTCATAATTTAAATTTTATGACTTCATATCTATTATTTATTGTAATTTTCAACTGACTAGACTCCTTAAATTTAAATTAAAAAAAGACTTTTTGAGTTGCTTACTTTCTCCTCAACACCTCTTGAACTTTGTAAAATTTTAATCATGTTTTCCATTTTAATCAAATAAAAAGGTTTGCTTAATATGTTCTTTTACCATGGAAAAAAAACATTCAATCCGATAGGTCGATCGCCCTCTAGCAGCACGATTTTTTTTTTTATAATGCATGAAAAAAAAAACACTCGATCCGATAGGTCGATTCGCCCTCTAGCAATACAAAAAAGCTATAATGCCCACATGCAGGATCGAACTACAGACCTTCAGTTTACAAGACTGACGCTCTACCACTGAGCTATACGGGCTCTTATATGCATTTATTAAGATAAAACAAATATTTTAACTGCTTAAAAAATACTGAAAGATCAATATTATTTATTAGATATTTCTTTAAAATTGAGAAACATTAAAAAACAGTAATTCTATATAAGGGTATAGTTGAAAAAACATACTGATTTTTGTCTTGAACATGACATTTTGCTAACTAGTAACACTTATTTTGAGACAGAGGGAGTAATACGCACAATATAATAGTATATATTTATCATATGTTGCTACTAGGGGTGTATAAAACCGAACCAAACCGTAAATCAAGTCAAACCGGAAAAAAAACCTGACTAGTGGTTTGGTTTGACTTGGTTTGGTATTGGAAAAAAACCCCCGACTATATTTGGATTGGTTTGATTTTAACTAAAAAAACCAACCTGAGACCAAACCAATCCGACATTATATATGTAATTTTAAAATTTTATTTTATACATAAAAATATTTACTTTGATATAATTTTAAAATATTTCTTGTACTATTCATAGTTTTTATCTTTTAATATATTATTTCAAGTTTAAAACTTAGAATTCGGAATGGTCCAATAAAGATTATAGTTCATAGATGTTGATAACTATAATAAAACTTAAATCAAAATCAAATTAATACTAATGACAAAAAGAAAATCAATTCAACACTAAGAATAAAAATAATATTGAATATTTGTTCTTTAGTTTTACATTGGTTTAGACAATTAAAATACATAATCTAATTTTAATTTTCCTTAAATATTTTGTAATATAACCAATACTTATTAAATTTATTTTAGCATGATTTAGTACTTTTAAATTATGATCATTTTCATTGTGACTGCAATATTTATTTTATATGATGATTTCATTATTATTTTTTATTGAATATTTTTGTGTCATCAGTACTTGTTGACACCCAATTTTGGACCTCCACAATATAAATTAATCATTGAGCTTCTTCAATTTCGAGCGATTTAAAATAATTAGTTTTAGAAATTTTTCAAAAAAATTTAATAATATAGTTCGCAAGTTATTTTAAATAGTCTTGTCACTTTTTATAATTTTTAGATAATATATATGATTCACATAATTATGTATATAATTAGTATATTTTATGAATATTCGAAAATCGTCTCAAAAAGATTTGTTTAATTAAATATTTGGTTAACTAGTTTAGTTATATAATAGTTTATATCTTAAATTAGTTTAGTTATATATTTAGTTCATATTTGAGTTAATTATTTTATTTCGTTAAGATTTAGGAGCTCATTAATTAATTCTATTAAATTCGTCCTATTTAATTAGTAGTCGAATTTACTAATTTAATCAATTCGGCTAAGTTCTTAATTTTGATTGGCTATAAGTGAAATTCAGTTGACCAAGTCTTAAATTCAAGTCTAGCCATTTCACTCCACTTTTTAAACTCTCTTTCAGGCCAATTTTGGGCCCTTTCCAGAAGCCCAATTTCCCTGTTTTCCTCCCAATTAGATGCCTCCATTAACCCAGGCCCAAACATATTACAGCAACACAGACATACAGCATACGCGTACAATAACCAAAATCGACCCCTCTGCGTCTTCTTCTCCAGCAGTACGCGACCCGACCCGACCCAAACAACCTCATACTCGTCTTCTTCCTCTGTTTCACGTGACAATCGAAATCCAGCGAGCAAATCGCGCTGCAAACCTAGAGTCACACGCGATCAAAAACCAACCCCGGGATGCCTTTTTCTTTGCAAAGAAACCAGCGCCCTCATCCAACTACTCTGCGAACCCATACCCTAGTAGCCTCAACGTCAAACCCTCACGTCCCCTTTTTCCCCTTTTCGCGAAAGTCACTGTATTTCCCATCCCTTTCACTGTTGCCTCGAAAAGGAACAGGTAGATTCAAAATTCAAATGGATTTTACCCCCCTAAATCTGCCCTTTCACTCCTCTATAAATAGCCTATTTAGTTTTCATTCAAGTGGTGCGAGAAAGAGGGAGGAGTTTGAGTTCGCTCTAGTTCTACCCAGATATCTTGTTTGCTAGTCGTATTTGGATTATGTGGTGGAAGTCGCTACCCTCTCAAACTCGTCGTCCCAGCTCGCTGCTCCAGAAAAGGTAATTCCGCCCCCTCTTACATTCTGATTCAATACAACGTTGTGTGTTCATTTTTTATATGAGTTCTATTATTAAGTGTGATTAGTTCCTTGTCTTAATGTTTTATTCCTCTTTAGCGTAGCTTTCACCTGATTCCTGAACAGAGAGCATGAGTGAATACTAATAAGGCTAGCTATCTCCATTTAATTTTGTTCAAAATCTTCTGTTGTTCCTTTGGTCTCAGTTTAGAGTATGTTTACTGTACAGTTTTACTTCTTCAGTGTCCTTTGGTTATTCGCTTTGTCGTTTTGAATTACCGTAATAGTTTCTTATCATGTTTACCTGATCTCGTAGTATATACTTTCGTTCTTTCTCAACTCGAACACTGTCCATAACCCTTTGTATTTTCAGCTTGCGATTGTTGTGCCGTAATTTTCCTATCTTTAGAAAAAAATCACATTTTTGAAATGTTTTAAGTATAAAACACTAAATGGAAAAATACTTAGAAAGAGTCGCCACTTAATTTTTTTAAAGAAACTAAGAAAACTTAAGATTTTCAAAGATTTAAACAGAAAAAAAATCATTTGAAAATATCGAAGGGGGGGTTCGGGGGTTCAATTTACACTTCGAGAAGGGTTTAAGCATTCGAAGTGCCCGCTAACATGCGGTTGACCTGCGACTTGACTAAAATATATTTGACTATTTTCAGGGAAATAATGATTTAGAATAAAAGGTAATAACTTACAATAATTGATTAACTTTGAGAAAATAATTAAGTAAGTGATGCATTTTATTTCATTTATTTTAGTAGAAAGGGATCCAAAATGGAACATTTGACTCGAAACACAAGTGATTAGAATATTAATAGAACTAGATTAATTAAAATTTGTTTGATTCATTTTTTTAAAATAACAATTTAGACCAAATTGGTTAATTAAGATATGAAAACCATTTAATATTAACTGAAGTATAAATAAAAGATTTAACTACATATATTCAAAATAAGTAAGACTTGATAAAAAATGAATTATATAAAAATATACTAACATAAAGAATATAGTTCATCTTTTGGGGGATTTAATTAAATTAAACCTAATCAAATCAAATGTTAGAGTTAAAATAAAACAAAAAATAATTATAATAAAATAATAAAGAGAAGGAGAGGAATTTAGGCCTATTGCTGCCCAGAACATTATGCCCAAAGCTGTTGACTTTTTGGGCTTTGGCTCAATTTTGATTTTTATATACAAATTGTATATTGTTCGTATATCAGTGTATATAACTTAGTTTTTAACTCCCGAGAGCTGTAATTCTGCTCCATTTTCGCTGTCATCCTGCCTTTCAACCGGTATCACGTACACCAAATGTATACGGGATGTATATTGGCATGTATATCAGTGTATATTTAGTGTATACAAACTGCATACAGTCCATTTTCGGACTTTCTGGGGCATGTTTCAGCTTCTCTTTCACCGCAATTATGAGGATGACTCGAAACGACTCAAGGATATGCAAGAGTGGAGTCCAGAATGAACTCGGATGGAGTTCAAAAAAAAAAGAACTCGAACGAAGAGGTTCATGCACAAAATGAGATAAAAGGATAAGGATTAGAAAATGACTAATGAATGAACTTGATTAAATAACGAAAATATATTGAAGCGAAATGGGTTTAGACAAGTTTCAGCCAAAACCGAGGGAAAATAAATAAGATTAAAGCAAATTGGTGACAATATTGCAAGATGCCACATGTTAGCAATAAAAAAAAAAGGAAACAAACATATTGCCATTCAAATGAAAGAACGGCTAGAAACTAAGTCTTAGCAAAATAACTTAAATTATCCTAGACACAAGCTATCTAATTCTAAATGGAGGACATCCTAATTCATATGCACTGGAAACAAAAATAAATAAATACTCAATGTTTAAATGTCATAAGCGTCCAATAAAATTCACGTAATCAAATACTTAGCCAATGAAAATAATATAAAGCAGGAATGAAGCATTTTAAGGAGAAGTCTAAATCCGGAAACATGTCATTAAAATAATCAGTGGCAAGAAATCATTTTAGAATAATAGCAATTTGTTCAAGTGAGCTTCTTAACAAAGAGTAAACATGGAAATTTAAAGTAAATGGGCAGTCTAGCGAAAAGAAAATGCGGATTGAGATAAGCCAAGATCGGAAAAACGACATCATCTCACATATTTTACCTTAATTCAAGAACAAATAGTAAGTAAATTCTAACTAAAAGAGGACAAAATGAGGACATAAACCTGATGAAAACAGGTCATGCTAGGCAGTGAGAGATTTGAGAAATAAAAAAACTAAACTATAGAAATGAGAATGCAACAACACTACGTACAATCTACCATATCTATTAGTTGAGATTCTGCCTTAATACGGACAGCAGTACTAACAATAATAGCCCGTGAGAGACGTGATACTTAAAGACACAACAAAATACAAGCAAAGCCAAATAGATTCAGTAACATATAGGCGAAACCAATTCAAGACAAGGGACGATAAATATACAAAGATAATCTAAAACAACTCACTCGAACATGTAATCCGACGACTAAACAGGACAACACCACATTCAACTTAACAGAGAAGAACTAGGTTCATACATTACCATACTAATCGAGTTCAAGCTGAAAGAAACAACACATAATACTTCACTAAATAAATGATTAGCTAAACTGAAGTAAGATGAGAAGAGAGGCCACCTTTATCGAAGCAACGACTGGAACGACGAGCTCGAAGGTAGCGATTTCCACACCTCCTATAGGATTCTGATAAAGAAAAATCAAATAAAAACTTCGGAAAGAAGATAAGTTAGAACTTAGAGTTGGTCTCTTGCCTCCCCTTCAAACCATGAAAGAAGATGAATATATAGGAGAGAACAGAGGGGGGAAACGGGCAGAAATTTTGTATGATTTTTGAATCCAAAATCTGAATTCTCTTTGCTCTTTTCAAGGGAATAGTGAAAGAGATTCAGAAATCCCCAAAAAGGGGGAAAATGGGACGGCAATATGATCTATTAGGATGCTAGGGTTATGGGTTTTTGCATATGATCACGTCTCTGGGTTCTTCGCGATTTCCAGTGAATTTAGGCGTGAAGAAAATTACTTTGTTTGGTATTGAGGTATTGGGCTGGATGAATTGCAAATAGTGAGCTGGGAATATTGCATGTTTTATTGTTGTTGGGCTGCTGGAGTTTAGTAACAGCTTTAGGAGTTGGTATAATAAAGTGAGCTGCAAATTGGCCCAACTTTGCTCTTAAATTGATCCAACAAGTAGAGCAAAATATTGGTTAGATTTGATTTTGACAAATAACCAAATAAATTGCAAATTCGGTCAAATTTGGATAAGACAAATTAATATTAATTAATTAACGAGCTTCTTAATCTTAACGAAATAAAATAACTAATTTAATTATAAAAAAAAAAATGCCAACTTAAAGTAAACTAATTTAAAAATATATTCAACTAAAAAATAAATAAAATCTTTTTGAGTTGATTTTCTAATATTATAAAATATACTAATTATATACAAAATTATGTAAAACATATATGTTATTTAACAATTATAAAAAAAGTGACGAAAATACCTTGCAAACTCTATTTACTTTATTTTCTTGATTTTTTTTTAATTTTATAAAACTAATAATTTTAAATCATTTGAAATTGGAGAAGCTCGAAATGATTAATTTATATTGTGGAGGGTCAAAATTGGGTGTCAACAACTGTCCCTCGTTTGACTTGGATTGATGAAAGAAATTCTAGGCAAATGAAATTGACGAATCCAATTTTGACCGACCGCATCTTCATCTTTTGGAAAAGGGATTAGGTACGGACTTTAAGAATTATGGCCGAACCCTGGAATCGGGTTTCCTACATATCTCAGGTTAGATGAGAATTCAGGTAATTTGTAGTTTGATACGCTTGATTCGATGTACGATTTTGAAAGAAATCAAAAGCTATTCTGATATCGGATTATGAAGAGATCGGGATGCTCGAGAATAAGATTTAAGAGCGAATGTTGGAATACAACAGAGTTTTCAACACTGATCCCGCCTACATATCCCTCAACTTAGGGAATCAGACTGCTTGTAGTTCGACTCGATCGGTTGGACATGAAATCTCTTATGCTAAGATAACCTTCGATTGGGAGGAATGACAAAATAAGTCGAGTATGAAAAATAGGCTTGCAACCTCTTAGTCATGAATGTGGAGCTCTTCACATCCATAAGTGAGAACTTACACGGACATAATTTCCAAATCTCTTGGTGGATTGTCACTCAGATTGGAAAGTTGCTTCCGGAGGAAGCCAAAAATTTCCGAATGTGAAACTGAAATCGACTAACTCAAAGATAAACCCACATGCCTTCTGATAGAAGTGTGGTTTAATTGTGGTGGAAGTCGCTCCTCTGCTCGCGTCCTAAGAGTTTGACATTCCTCTTTGGACTATGTCCCAGTTCACTGCTAGGAAAAAGTTCCACGTTGTGCTGCATCCTTTTTGATGTCGTCTGCACCTGTGGTTTGTTTTGGAGAATTCATCCTTTCGGATGCTCTCAACAAAGACTGAGATAAAACTCACTAGCATAAATGCAATTCAAACGGGAGACAGTGTCTTTTACCGTGTTGACACTTAATTGTTCTCCTTGAATATTTGACGTAAACTCTATCGGGTTTGACGTGAAGCAAATAAAGCTTGTATTTTGTATTTGTAGTATAATCTTCAATGTACTTCTTCTTTTGACGACGAAGTAATAAAATAGGCGAATGTAATATGTTGATAGTTCTCTTGATGTCGTTGTTGATGGTTCTCTTGATGTTGTTCTTGCAAATGAAAATGATGCAGCCGATGTTGATTTTCTCGCGATGCATGATTTTCCTTTTCTGCGATACGTAAGGATAATGCTTCTTTAAAAAAAATATAGGTGATGTTTCCCTGAAAACTGTAGCTGATGGCGATTTTCCCGCAATGCATGGAATTTTTTTTCTCGCGATGCGTGAATCTTTCTCTTGCAATGCATGACTTCTTTCCCGTGATGCATGAATTTTTCCTCCGCGATACATGACGTTCTTTCCCGCGATGTATGAATTTTTCTCCGCGATGACGACTTCTTTCTCTTGTAATGCATGACCCTTTCTCTTGCTATGCATGATCCTTCCTCTTGCTATGCATGGATTTTCTTCACGATACATGATATCTTTGCGATACATGATTTCTCCGCGATGCATGATTTCTTTCTCTTGCTATGCATGACTTCTCCGCGATGCATGACTTCTTTCTCTTGCTATGCATGACTCTTCTCTTGCAATGCATGAATCTTTTCTTGCAATGCATGAATGTTTTCCTGCAATGCGTGAATCTTTTGATGATGCCTCCCTAATACCGAACGAAGATAATGTTTCACCGAGACAACATAGGTGATCTTCTAGGTATCTTTTGGATGGCGGTATTGTCTTAACCAACAATATAAATAACAATGACCCTCGGAGTAGTGGTATCATCTTATTTGACAATACGATATAAATGACTCTCCGAGTAGTGAAATTGTCTCATTCGACAATACAATATAAATAACCTTCAGGGTAAGAATATTATTATATCTGATAATATAATGCAGATAAACATCTTCCAGGTATCTCTAGTTGCTGGAAAATAATAATAATGCTCTCTTCAAGGTTTTCATTTGTCCCATCTCCGAACATAATTGCATGTTCATTATGAACCTTGCCTTGCTGAGAATTTGAATAAAGTAATGTTACTCATATTCCTAATTCTTGATATAAGAAGCATAGAATATTTCCTGTATCCTCAGAAAAGTTGTCAATTTGGGGAGCTCTGGCCCTTTTGACATCTCCATATTCATTGAATAGAAGAATATGCTAATCTTTAGGCGAGCTTATAAACCTGCATCCACAGAAAAATTGTTAGTTTAAAATGAACTGATCTGTGTCGATCTGTTCGATTGTCCGCTCTTTGTCTTGCTATCTCCGGTTGATTTCTCCGATCTCCCTCCTCTTGATAGATAAGACAAAATATTTTTTTGCAAAATAATTGAAACATGAAGAAAAGTTTTAAGAAAAAATAGATTTCCAAGAAAATAATATTTGGAAAAGGTCACTGCCAAGTGTCATGTCACGTCGAGCTTTAGCAAACATTTTTGAAGTTGGTGCCTCGAGGTCTATCTGATTAGTGTTGGGAAGTATTCAAAGTCATTCCAAACTCTCGATGAACCTTATTGAAATTTTTTGAGGTCTTCCTAAAAAATTTATATCCCAGTTAACTGTCGATAAACAAACTATGTAATTTTTGAGATCCTCTCAAAAATTCTGTCCCAGTTACAAATCTCAAGTAACTTCGGTCTCGACTTTGTTGGGGAGATCTTCTCCTCGAGAATTTTTGAGTCCCTCTCAAAATTCTGTCCTAGTTTCTATTGTAAAGTAAAAATAGAAATCTTACAGGAGATATGATCGAACCGTTGTGGTGCCTACGTATCCCGTTGAGGCAGGAATCAGGTCAAACACAGTTCCCCTCTCTCGAGGATTAACAAAAATAAGAAAATTACAAAGAAATCGACCGAGGCCGACATAGACCGCCTACGTATCTCATTCTTGAGAACTCAGGTCGAACGTAGTTCAGATACAAGAAAAAATATTAAAAGGGGATAAAAGAGTGACCGATGCCGACATAGGCCGCCTACGTATCTCATTCTTGAGAATTCAGATCAGACGTAGTTCATTACAAAGGTATAAAAGTTTAAACAAAGTGATTACAAGCAAATTGAACAATTACAAAGAAATGGTAGAAATACAAACTGAAGCTTCACACATAGTATCTCTTGACAGCATCTGAGTTGATTGGTTTCGGCCATTCGGTGCCATCCATCTCCGACAGGATCAAGGCACCTCTAGATAACATTTTACGAACCATGTGGGGTCCTTGCCAATTTGGCGCAAATTTCCCTTTGTACTCATCCTGATAAGAGAAAATGCGTTTAAGAACCAACTGACCAACCTCAAACATTCTGGTCCTTACTTTCTTGTGGAAAGCACGAATCATTCTCTGTCGATACAGTTGTCCGTGACAAACAACAACCATTCTCTTCTCATCAATCAATGTCAACTGGTCAATCCGCTTGTGAACCCATTCAGCGTCACTCAATTCAGCTTCTTGGATGATTCTCAATGAAGGTATTTCAACTTCCGCAGGTATAACTGCTTCTGTTCCTTATACTAGCAAATATGGAGTAACTCCAACTGATGTCCTGACAGTCGTTCGGTAACCCAACAAAGCATATGGCAACATCTCATGCCAACCTCTGCGATTATCAATCATTTTCCTCAAAATCTTCTTTATGTTCTTGTTGGCAGCTTCTACGGCTCCATTCATTTGGGGACGATAAGCGGTTGAGTTTCGGTGAGTAATCTTGAATTCTTCACATATCTCTTTCATCAAATGACTGTTGAGATTCGCTCCATTATCAGTAATGATGGATTCCGGTACTCCAAACTTACATATCAAATTGTTGCGAACAAAATCGGCTACAACTTTCTTGGTTATCGACTTGTACGAAGCTGCTTCCACCCACTTGGTGAAGTAGTCAATAGCAACCAAAATGAATCTGTGTCTGTTAGAGGCGGCTGACTCTATTGGACCAATGACATCTATGCCCCAAGCTACAAACGGCCACGGTGAACTCATATCATTAAGTTCGTGAGGTGGCACCCGAATCAGATCTCCATGCACTTGACATTTATGACACTTCTGCACAAACTTGCAACAATCGTGCTCTATAGTCATCCAAAAATAACCGGCTCGGAGGATCTTTCTTGCCAAAGTGAGCCCGTTCATGTGAGTACCACAGACTCCGGCATGTATTTGTTCCAGAAGCTTTGCAGCTTCATCAGCATCAACTCATCTGAGAAGACCTAAATCAGGAGTCCTCATATAAAAGATTTCCCCACTTGCAAAGAAATTGAGGGCTATACGGCGTATCGACTTCTTCTGATTGAACGTTGTATTCTCAGGATAAGTCTCATCCTCTAAATACTTCTTGATGTCAGAATACCAAGGTAAACCATCTGGTTCCGCTTCCACTTGCGAACAATGGACATGCTGCTT
>NW_006239064.1:445019-447702 GCF_000226075.1 Solanum tuberosum | reverse complement strand
CATGTTGTTTGTGCAATTAAATTGGAGTTTAGCCGCCATAGGATAATGCTGACCGGATTCTGACACTAAGACTGCTCCGATACCTTTCCCTTGGTGATTTGCCGCTCTATCAAAGAATACTCTCCAACCAGAATATGCTTCAAAAATATCTTCACCCACAAATGCTACTTCTTCATCGGGAAAATAAGTCTTGAGCGGTTCATACTCTTCATCAACTGGATTCTCCGCAAGATGATCAGCCAAGGCTTGTGCTTTTATCGCCTTTTGTGTCACATACACAATGTCAAACTCACTCCAAAGCATTTGCCATTTAGCCAACTTTCCGGTCGGCATTGCTTTCTGGAAAATATACTTCAACGGATCCATCCTGGAGATAAGGTACGTGGTATAAGAAGACAAATAATGTCTCAACTTTTGAGCGATCCAAGTCAAAGCACAACATGTTCTCTCTAAAATAGTGTAACGAGCCTCATATGGAGTAAACTTTTTACTCAAGTAATAAAATGGCTCGCTCCTTCTTCCCAGTCTCATCATGTTGACCAAGCACACATCCCACTGCGTTATCTGAGACTGACAAATATAGCAATAATGGACTCCCTTCTCGTGGAGGGACCAACACCGGTGGATTGGACAAATAGTTCTTGATGGCATCAAAAGCAGTTTGACATTCTCCGGTCCACTTGGTTAAGGCATCTTTTTTCAATAACTTAAAGATGGGCTCACACACCACGATGGATTGAGCAATGAACCGACTGATGTAGTTCAACCTTCCTAGAAACTCATTACCTCTTTCTTGGTCTTCGGAGGAGGTAATTCTTGAATTGCTTTGATCTTGAAGGGTCAAGCTCAATGCCCCTTCTGCTGACTATAAATCCCAACAACTTGCCAGCTGGCACCCCAAAAGCACATTTGGCGGGATTTAACTTCAAATTGTATCGACGCAGACGATCAAAGAATTTTCTCAAGTGAGTTAAGTGATCCGAACTCTCGCGGGACTTGACTATGACATCATCTACATACATTTCGATTTCTTTGTGAATCATATCGTGAAAGATGGTTGTCATGGCCCTCATATAAGTAGCACCGGCATTCTTGAGACCAAAAGGCATCACCCGATAATGATATACACCCCAGGGCGTGATGAAAGCTGTCTTTTCACATCTTCTTCGTCCATCAGGATCTGGTGGTAACCCGCATAACAATCCACAAATGACTGCATCTCATGTTTAGCGCAATTATCAATGAGGATGTGAATGCTTGGCAATGGAAAATTATCTTTCGGGCTAGCTTTATTGAGATCTCGATAGTCAACACAAATTCTGAATTTTCCGTCTTTCTTGGCAACCGGGACAACGTTAGCTAACCAAGTCGGATACTGTGTCACTTCCACTACTTGGGACTCGATCTGCTTTGTAATCTCTTCATTGATCTTCAAACTCAACTCAGGCTTGAATTTCTGAGTCTTTTGTTTTACTGGGCTGAAATCTGGATTGATCGGCAACTTGTGGGACACCATATTTGTACTCAACCCTGACATATCTCTGTAAGACCAGGCAAACACATCAATGTACTCCCTGAGCAAACGAACCAGGTCCCTTCTTTGAGCTTCAGTTAGATGGACACTGATTCTGAATTCTTTGATGCATTCCTCATCTCCGAGATTCACAGTTTCAGTTTCTTCAAGATTTGGCTGGTGTTGATTCTCGAATTATCGAAATTCTTCGGCAACATGTTTGAGTACCTCATTTTCTTCTTGGTATTCCTCGCATTCATCATCACCTGCCTCATTTTGTTCACTCGGTTCATGACATGACATGACATTGGCAGGCTTTAAATTATTATTATTGAAATTATAAACAGACAAAGTTAGAAAAGTAAAATATAAATAGATAAATAAACAATTTTTGATAAAGGAAGCTTTCATTTAAATTGAAAAAGAAGAAGCACAAACTTTGCCATGACTAAGGGTCATTTTGCCTTTTTAAGCATCAAAAGGGAATTTAAAAACTTCAAACAAATAACAATTGCATAAAGGGTGGGTCTTGGGCCTCTTCCAGACTACCACCGATTTTAAAAAAAACAAAAACACATGTCCTTTCTACCCAGGTGAGCGGGAAATCAGGAGTGGTGTGGAGGTCCAGTTTTGCAATTACTCCTCAGGTTCTGCGTCCCGGATGCCTGATGTCCCAGCTTCTTCTTCAATGACCGCATCAATCTCCTAAAAAAGGCCCAAGATTCCTTCCCCCAAACCGTTGTCGATGGCATACTCTCGCACCGGGAATGACTGGTATAGATGAGTAATTGGCCTGGCCAATGCTTGATCAACATTCTTGTTCTTCATCTTTGCATCGTCATCTGTTGGGACATGTCCCAAACCAAACTTTGCTCCTTTAGCGGAGATTTGGATAGGCTCGACGATTCCTTGGAAATGCTTCCCCAATCCAAAACCTGGTTTGAAACCATTCTGGAGCATGACAGTAGCAATCATCTTGTACACAGGAGGCATAGGAGGCTGCGGAGCCAAATCGTCATCGGTGGCATTTACCAGCTCCACCGTGTAGAAATCACAACCTCGGGAAACCTCGTGAACAATCAGCGCATACCCATCGGAATGACTCTCCTCACCATAAATGACCAATTCCTGGTCCTTCCAAACAAACTTCATTAGTTGGTGAAGGGTAGA
>NW_006239064.1:441054-444778 GCF_000226075.1 Solanum tuberosum | reverse complement strand
TTTATCATGGCTGCTAGATTGTCGCTATTAGTACCCACAGGCACATAAGTGTCATCTAAAGCTCTCGTCAAAGCATGTCTATGCAACTGCGAACTCATCAATAAAGCCCACACAGAAATCTGAGCCGGCATCTTCTCTAGATGCTTCACAATCAAATAATCTTTCGGTTGCATTTTTCTCCAGAACTCCTCAGCTTCAGCTTCACTGATCAGCCTCTTTGTTTGGTCTTTCTTTTGCCCCCCTTGAGCTAACTCTTCCGGTGTTTAGCATCTGCCGGATCTGGTCATACCCTGGGTAACAGCTGTTTCAATCACAAACTTTGGTCGGGCAAGAGTTTCTCGTGGCACCAAGACAACAACCTTTCGGGTGTCAGAATCACAAACTCTTTCTTCCCTCTGATGCTCAACAAAGCTACAGCCCTTTCCAGTTCATCAGGAGCAATCGGAACTATTGTCTTCGTCACGCACCAGTCATCATCTGTCTCTATCATATTGATAGTGGCGCCTCCATGATTTGGCAAAGGATTACTATTGACATTGGGCGCGACTGTCTGAAGAGAGACCACATTCTGGTCGATCAGGTCTTGGATCTTATGCTTCAGGTTGATATAGTCCTCGGTATCATGCCCAACACTGTTGGAGTGATACGCGCACCTCTGATCAGGTCTGTAAAATTTTAAGCTAGTGTCAATCGGCTTGGGCCCCACTGGATGAATATATTCTGCTGCAGTTAATCGCTCGAACAGCTTTGTTCGGCTATCAATAAGCGGAGTGAAAGTTCTAGTAGGCTTTTTCTCAAATCTAGGACGGGAGGGATCATAATTTCCTTGTAGAGGGGGAGCCATTTGGCGATAATTTGGAGCATTCGGACGGGGGCATGATATCGGGGATATGAGTTGGTTTGGTAATTTGGTTGTGGAGCTTGGTAGTTCGAGGGGGTATCTTGGTAAAACGGAGCTGGGGTTTGGTACATCGGGGGAGGCGTTTGGCAATTTGTCTGAATGTTGGCACAGTTTGGGGCGACATTTCGGTAGTGATGAGATGGAGTCTGGTAAACTGGAGGGGGAGTTTGGTAGATAGTAGGAAGAGTTTGGTAGCTAGGAGGGGGAGTATTATGATAACTGGGGGGAAGGGTATTTTGGTAATCATCCGGTGCATAACGAGCCGGGTACGAACCCTGTGAAGGTCGAGAACGACCTTGGTATGATAAGAATTTCCTTGGGGTCTTTTTCCCCTCGTAATAGATAGAAGACACATCCTCTCTTTTCTTCTTCAACAAGCCCGAAGATCCGGGCGAGGCAGCAACACGGGCAATCTTCCCGGTTTTCAATCCATCTTCGATAGTCTCACCTACCTTGACTATCTCAGCAAATTTTGCTCCAACGAGCAACATGATTCTGTCATAATACTCGGGCTCTTGCACCCGCACAACACCTCGACAATTCCTTTCTGACATAGGAGGTCTAACTCTAGCCGCCTCCTTTCGCCACCTGTATGCGAATTCTATGTAACTTTCGGTCGACTTCTACTTCATCTTCTCCAAGAAGTAGCGATCAAGAACGATCTCCATATTGTAGGCGAATCGTTCGATGAAATACTTAGCCAGAGCGCTCCAACTAGACAACTGTCTCGTTTTATAAGACGTAAACCATTCTAGAGCTTCTCCGCTCAGACTTCGGCTAAAAAGCCGCATTAATAAAAGTTTTGTCTCTCCCAACTCCCACGAGTTGGTCACAGTAGGCCCTCAGGTGTGCTAATGGGTTCCTTGTTCCTCCGAAGATATCAAATTTCGGCACCTTGAACCCTTCCGGGAGTCCAAATTCGGATGAATGCACATGTCTTCGTAACTCAACCCGGCTACCCCAGGAATGCAGTTCAGCTCCTTCATGGCTTTTCTAATTTCCTCCTTCATATCTATCTTGGTGGTCTCTTCATTCGACACCCACTCTCTCTCCCTCTCCTCATAGTGGTCGAGCTCCGAACCATGGGTGTTATGCTCATTGGGGACCGATATTTAGAAAGTGGCTTTTTGCGGTAGTGGTGGAGTAATAGAGGGACTCTGGCCATTTAAAGTGGCTTGGTAATTTTGAGGGAAGGTCTGGGGGTTGGTATGCTGATTTTGGTGATGGAAGGAAATGTGCGGGTGGTTAACATTTTGGCTTTGAGGGGGTAAGCCAGTTTGGTGGTTTGTATTGGGGGAAGGGGGTGGTGCTTGGAGGTTGGTATTTTGAGGAGGGGGTGGTGTTTGATAAGAGGCTGAGGCGTAATGGGGGTTTTGGATGGTAAGGTCAATAATGGAGGGATTACGAGCAGGACTTGAAGGCGGGTTCTAAGCTTGTTCCACGTTAGGAGGGGAAATTTGAACTGGAGGTCTTCCGTCTGGTTGAGTGCTGACAGCAAAATCGGAGGAGGCAAATCTTGTTTTCTCTGCATCTCGACCCTCATCTCAGCAATTTGTTGCATCAACTGCAGGATCAGTTCATTCTAATCAGCAAGGGCGGGCTGAGCCACCACGACATCAATAAGACTGGTTTCTTCGTTGTTATCACCCATTGCTGCTTTTTCCGCTTCTGTGAACTTTGAATGGGGAAGAATCTGTAGGACCTTTAGATCTAGTGAAATAAGGATGATCAGCCAGTGTAGCAACACAGATCAGTTCTAATTACCTTTAGAGAAAAACAACTCATAGGCATTTCTATTAGTTTTGATTCAGCACAAACAATGCAAAATATAACATAAAAAGCAGATAAACACATAAAAGTTGCTTTGTTTGAGAACATGCTAACCTACGAATAATAGGGACAAACTTTTGAACAAACAGGAATTTTCTCGTTTTTATGTTGAGGTTGGTGACTCAGAAAGGTTAAATTGCGTTGAGCTAATGTCTTCTTAATGCATCTTCTGGCATCTGTTGATCTGAACTCAATGTTTCCTTGTAGAATGAATGGGAAAAGGAAAATTTTAAAAGATAGGGGCCAGGCCTTGAAAAGCTGCCTACGTATCTCCGAGGGAAAATTCAGGCCCTACGTAGTTCGAATACAAAGGAAGTTTCATTTTCATTCATTCATTTCTTGAAGATTACAAGGAAAGTAGAAAAACATACGATAAAGCTCCTAAAAGATAAAATGTGCCTCCATCCAAGTCATTCTTCTTCCGATTGTCGCATTAATCACGGGGGGTAAACTCATATGCTTCGAGGGTGGTTTTCTCATTTCCTTCCTTCTATCGTCCCTGAAGAGGAGGCCTATAGACAATTTCCTCCCCAGTATCTTCTACAGTAGCTTCAGGTCCGATGTCTTCGAGACCACTGATGTTGGTCTCTTGGTTGAAGAAAGAGTGCTTTCTAGGTGGCTTCTGAAGCATCACGGTCATATCTTTGAGGGCATCGCGCTTCTTTCGCACAACAACTGTCTCTTCATCTATAACAACACATTTTATCATCTTTGCTGCCAATTCCGCATCTAGTGCCGCATTTGTTGTTCGTGCGATTGTGATATACCGTGAGTTTACGGTATTTCTAATACGTTTCACTTACTAGTTGTGTGTGTCTAAGGCCTTTTTATATTGGTTTTGATGTGTTTTTACCATGTTTTGCAGGAAAGACGTTCAGGTGCGGATGTGTAGAGACAGCTGAAGGAATTGCAGAAAAAGGGCATCCACGGAGGTGATCTACGGACCGTAGATCCATCCACGGTCCGTAGGTTATGACCGTAGATCAGCAGGCA
>NW_006239064.1:438984-440855 GCF_000226075.1 Solanum tuberosum | reverse complement strand
TCTCGTGGATTGAAGACGTGTACCTGAACAAAACTTTCCTTAATTGGTTTCCCTTTTTTTTTAGGAGTTGTTTTCTATAAATAGGGCATGTAAACCTCGTTTTTGGGGGTTAGACATTATTATTCTAGTTTTACTTTGTAACTTTGGAGATTAGTTTGCAACCCTAGCAATTATTGATTTCCCAAGTTCGTTTTGAAGATTTTGGCTTTGCAATTCAAGTTAAATTTCTGGGTTTGTTATTCTCTTTACGTAAGTTCATGATTTCTTTATCGACAATTATGAATTGTGTTCTTGCCGGTATGAGTAACTAAATCCACAACTATGGTTGTGGGAACCATGATCGATTAACAAAGTAATAATAGTAAATAGGCAATTCTTGACTAGTATTTTGCATGCATTGATAATTCTTTCGTTTTAGAAGTCTTTTTAACGGTGGCCAACGTTAGAACTTGCCTTGTTATTACTTGCCGGACCAAGGAGGTAGTTAACAAGAAAAGAATTATCAACATAGATTTAGTGTGATACTATCTAATAGGCTAGTGTCGATTGGTGCGAAGTAATAACTAAGCCAAACATCGATTCTGATGTCTAATATGAGGTAAAGGTAAGGGTTAGTAAATTATACACAGGTAGCCGAACCAAGGTGCGGGGTGAAATTCTCCAGATGCCGGACCAAGAATTTAGAGATACCTAACTTATCACTTTGCATGTAATACACTAGAAAAGGATTGTTGTTACTAGGATTGCTGCGTTATGAGATTGTGGGGAACACGTATACCCTTAGTTATTTCTCTTATCTTGATAACAACCTAAGTTGAGTTTGATTATTGATTACTTATTAAGTTCTTGCTATTTGTTTTACACAAACACAACCCCCCTTTTATTATCTGTTTCTGGAAATAACTTGACTAATTGAATATAATTGTTAGTTAAAGTAAAGTCTAAACCATTTTCCTCGTGGGATCGATCCCAACCTACAAGTTGGGTTCTTTACTTGATAACGATCAATTATACTTCTGTAAGGAGGTGTAATTTGAGCGTATCAGATTGCGGTGGCAAACTCCACTTCTATTCTCATTTTCCTGGTTTCTTGGATCTCTTGTCTGAGCCGCTGTAATTTCATCCTCAAATCCTCCTCAGTTAGCGCTATGTCGATGCCCTTCCCTTTTTCCATCTTAGCAGCAATTTTACCTTTTTTGAGATGATAGAGTAATATTTCAGGATTTGATAGTAAGATTTTATTTCTGGCTGAGAAACTTAAGACTTATGGATTTTTGGTCGGACATTTGGTAGTGACTTGTATTTGGGGAATTTTTTAGAAAATTTTCGAAAAGAAGTACGCTAAAAATCTCCTCATTCAAAGCAACATATCACATAAACAGTTAAGTCACACAAATATCGCGTCCTAAACATGCATGTGACCCTTTTATGCCCAGGGTAGGCCTAGCGATTTGAAGGATGTATTGCGCTTTTTGAAACAAATTGTTGCATCCCCCAAAATAAGATTCATAAACAATAGAAAAATCATTACAAAGTTAAGCAAAGGGATACATCTTTTAGGGAAGGGATAAACTGCAAATACAAGAACATCAATCTCACGTAGGGGAATAAGATAACTAAAATGCTGAAGGACCTGCTCCTCCTCTTGCTTTTCCCCATTCTTCACGAATGAGGAACTTGCTGGTTATCACATGCGGCTCAGCGAACACAGCTTTGGAAGACATCGACACGCCCTGGAGGGTGTTAAGCTGATCATCCAAGTTCAAGTCCAAACGTATCAGGCAGGCTCTCGCATCAGCTAACTCTTGTGTGGCAAAGGATAATGCCCTTTGGCTTTCATATTCTCGATGCTAGAACTCTTGTTCCCTACT
>NW_006239064.1:432016-438114 GCF_000226075.1 Solanum tuberosum | reverse complement strand
TGAGAAACTCATTTGGAAAATTCTTATAATAGTTCTCGTGTCCCTAGCGTTCGTAGAATTTCAAAAACAAAATAATCGGGGTGTCTAGCCAGTCTGCATTTACCAGTAACAACATGTTCTTCAGTTCTGTGCTGATCGGCTTATCTGGTAGCAAAATGTGATGATCTAGATGATTTTTCCTTTTCTAGCACATTTCGACATTGTCTAGGCAATCTCTGATTTCTTCAACAGTTGTTGTCATTTCAATGTCTACGAAGCGAAACACCATCCTCTCGTCATCCCAAAATCGAGTGACCACCTCGATGAACTTAGGCCAAACTTTGAGATTCATTATTGACGGGAGGTGACCCAAGTGAATGGAAAGTTCTATTTTCTAATATGTATTGAGATTGTACCACCACACACGAAGAAGGTTTGGCGTCTCGGTGACCATTTTGAAACTCAAGTGTTGTTTGGCCATCTACAAAAACATACAAATAATTAGATACCCCCCAAACCCAAGATACAACATTTTGTCAAATAGCGTATACATATCTCAAACACGTAAGTATGAACGTCCGTTCTGACCGTGGGCCCTTTGGACTCAAGGTGGTCTTTCTAATGGACCCGACACGTCTTGGGTGCTGGGTCATCTTAAACCAATGCGCTAAATTTTTGGATTTGGTCTTGCTCTATCCTAGTATAACTAAGAGTGAGTTTTCTTTAAAGTGGATCGGTGACCCAAGCGGACTACTTGGGCTGGGACAATTAACGACCGTTGACTATTCAGTAGCCAACTACATTCGTCAGGGTGCCCCGAGAACAATTTGGTTAACGAACGACTGCGGCCCGCATAATCGTCCTTTAAGTGAAAAATAAAAAATAAGCGTCGTTTGACGAAATATGTTATGCCATGAATGCAACAATTTTATAGAAATTTAAACATATTAAGCACAAATAAACAATTCAGCAATTAATAGTAATTAGTCAAATAGTCAAATCTTATGGTTAGAACTTAATTAAATTTCCAGCAGAGTCGCCATTTCTGTTGTGTCGTAATTTTCCTATCTTTAGAAAAAATCACATTTTTGAAATGTTTTAAGTATAAAACACTAAAAGGAAAAATACTTAGAAAGAGTCGCTACTTAATTTTTTAAAGAAATTAAGAAAACTTAAGATTTTCAAAGATTTAAACAGAAACAAAATCATTTGAAAATATCGAATGGGGGTTCGGAGTTCAATTTATATTTCGAGAAGGGTTTAAGCATTCGAAGTACCCACTACATGCGGTTGAACCTGCGACTTGACTAAAATATATTTGACTATTTTCAGGGAAATAATGATTTAGCATAAAAGGTAATAACTTACAATAATTGATTAACTTTGAGAAAATAATTAAGTAAGTGATGCATTTTATTTCATTTTATTTTTTAGAGAAAGAGATTCAAAATGGAACATTTGACTCTAAACACAAGTGATTAGAATATTAATAGAACTAGATTAATTAAAATTTGTTTGATTCATTTTTTAAAATAACAATTTAGACCAAATTGATTAATTAAGATATGAAAACCATTTTATATTAACTGAAGTATAAATAAAAGATTTAACTACATATATTCAAAATAAGCAAGACTTGATAAAAAATGAATTATATAAAAATATACTAACATAAAGAATATAGTTCATCTTTTGGGGGATTTAATTAAATTAAACCTAATCAAATCAAATGTTAGAGTTAAAATAAAACAAAAAATAATTATAATAAAATAATAAAGAGAAGGAGAGGAATTTGGGCCTATTGCTGCCTAGAACATTGGGCCCAAAGCTGTTGACTTTTTGGGCTTTGGCTCAATTTTGATTTTTATATACAAATTGTGTATTGTCCGTAGATCAGTGTATATAACTCAATTTTTAACTCCCGAGAGCTGTAATTCTGCTCCATTTTCGCTGTCATCCTGCCTTTCAACCTGTATCACGTACACCAAATGTATACGGGATGTATATTGGCCTGTATATCAGTGCATATTTAGTGTATACAAACTGCATACAGTCCATTTTCGGACTTTCAGGGGCCTGTTTCAGCTTCTCTTTCACCGCAAATATGAGGATGACTCGAAACGACTCAAGGATATGCAAGAGTGGAGTCCAGAATGAACTCGGATGGAGTTCAAAAAAAAAAAGAACTCGAACGAGGAGGTTTATGCATAAAAGGAGATAAAAGGATAAGGATTAGAAAATGACTAATGAATGAACTTGATTAAATAACGAAAAATTATTGAAGCGAAATGGGTTTAGACAAGTTTCAGCCAAAACCGAGGGAAAATAAATAAGATTAAAAAAAATTGGTGACAATATTGCAAGATGCCATATGTTAGCAATAAAAAAAAAAAAGGAAACAAACATATTGCCATTCAAATGAAAGAACGGCTAGAAACTAAGTCTTAGCAAAATAACTTAAATTATCCTAGACACAAGCTATCTAATTCTAAATGGAGGACATCCTAATTCATATGCACTGGAAACAAAAATAAATAAATACTCAATGTTTAAATGTCATAAGCGTCCAATAAAATTCACGTAATCAAATACTTAGCCAATGAAAATAATATAAAGCAGGAATGAAGCATTTTAAGGAGAAGTCTAAATCCGGAAACATGTCATTAAAATAATCAGTGGCAAGAAATCATTTTAGAATGATAGTAATTTGTTCAAGTGAGCTTCTTAACAAAGAGTAGACATGGAAATTTAAAGTAAATGGGCAGTCTAGCGAAAAGAAAATGCGGATTGAGATAAGCTAAGATCGGAAAAACGACATCATCTCACATATTTTACCTTAATTCAAGAACAAATAGTAACTAAATTCTAACTAAAAGAGGACAAAATGAGGACATAAACCTGATGAAAACAGGTCATGCTAGGCAGTGAGAGATTTGAGAAATAAAAAAACTAAACTATAGAAATGAGAATGCAACAACACTACGTACAATCTACCATATCTATTAGTTGAGATTCTGCCTTAATACGGACAGCAGTACTAACAATAATAGCCCGTGAGAGACGTGATACTTAAAGACACAACAAAATACAAGCAAAGCCAAATAGATTCAGTAACATATAGGCGAAACAAATTCAAGACAAGGGACGATAAATATACAAAGATAATCTAAAACAACTCACTCGAACATGTAATCCGACGACTAAACAGGACAACACCACATTCAACTTAGCAGAGAAGAACTAGGTTCACACATTACTATACTAATCGAGTTCAAGCTGAAAGAAACAACACATAATACTTCACTAAATAAATGATTAGCTAAACTGAAGTAAGATGAGAAGTGAGGCCACCTTTATCGAAGCAGCGACTGGAACGACGAGCTCGAAGGTAGCGATTTCCACACCTCCTACAGGATTCTGATAAAAAAAAATCAAATAAAAGCTTCGAAAAGAAGATAAATTAGAACTTAGAGTTGGTCTCTTGCCTCCCCTTCAAACCATGAAAGAAGATGAATATATAGGAGAGAACAGAGGGGGGAAACGGGCAGAAATTTTGTATGATTTTTGAATCCAAAATCTGAATTCTCTTTGCTCTTTTCAAGGGAATAGTGAAAGAGATTCAGAAATCCCCAAAAAGGGGGAAAATGGGACGGCGATGTGATCTATTAGGATGTTAGGGTTATGGGTTTTTGCATATGATCACGTCTCTGGGTTCTCCGCGATTTCCAGTGAATTTAGGCGTGAAGAAGACGAAAGCAAGTATGGGGTGAGGTCGAGTTTGGTATGCGTTGCTGTTGTATCGTTTCTCGCGTGAAGAAGACGCAGGGGTCGTCTGGTTCTTTTGGTATTGCTGATGTTATTGTTTATGAGTTCTTTGGATTGGAATTGTGGACTTAGGAACTATAAATTGGGCCACTGGTTAAAAGAATTGGGCCTAGAAAGATGGGTTGGGAACATTGAATTGGGTCCAGGTTTGAAATGTTGATTGTATTGAGGGAATTTGGGCTTGGATTTGGTTGAAATGTTGAAAGGTGGTCTCAAATTGAGTTAAGGTGAGGTTAAATGGATAAGACAAATTAATATTAATTAATTAACGAGCTTCTTAATCTTAACGAAATAAAATAACTAATTTAATTATAAAAAAAATCCAACTTAAAGTAAACTAATTTAAAAAAATATTCAACTAAAAAATAAATAAAATCTTTTTGAGTTGATTTTCTAATATTATAAAATATACTAATTATATACAAAATTATGTAAAACATATATGTTATTTAACAATTATAAAAAAAGTGACGAAAATACCTTGCAAACTCTATTTACTTTATTTTCTTGATTTTTTTTAATTTTATAAAACTAATAATTTTAAATCATTTGAAATTGGAGAAGTTCGAAATGATTAATTTATATTGTGGAGGGTCAAAATTGGGTGTCAACAGCGATATCATGTTTGTAATTTACCTTAGTCTTGTTTTAATTTGGTTCATATGCTCGTAGTTGGTCTTTTCCTAAATATGTGTTTTTTTTTCATGTTAGTCATTAGCCAAAATCTGAAAAATTTATTCAATACTGTAGTTGTTCTTTTTTTAAGTACCCGTTTTCATGTTGATATGGTTTTTCATAATTTGAGATACGCTATAGTATCATGTGAATCCATTTTTATGTTGGTCTAAGTTAGCAGTGTTTTTTTTTTAGCATAATCTTGTCATGCCTCCTTCGATTTAGCTATCATATAGGTATGTCTAATAAGCATGAATGCTACTTGAAGGTTGTTTGATATCATGATCATGCTTTCATTTAACTTCCTTGTCAAGTCCTTTAGTTATAGCTTCCATTGTTTGGTTGGAAAATTGTTAACTTAACTCATATTCTTATTATTCACTTACTTCCAAACATACATCGAGTCCTACGTGCTAAGGCTGTTTGAATTGATAATGCGACTGGTTCGAAATGCTACTTTCATGAACATGTTGTAGATTTTGATAAGTTGTTTGCTACTACTAATTTGCATTGGAAATTACTGTAATAGAAAAGATTAGGTCTTGTTTCACTCCTCGTCTTATAAATTGACCTCTACTGCTAAAGTAATCAGCTTGGATGCCTTATCGCAATAATATTATTTAAGATAACTGTGACACTAGCTTTAATGTGTTTATTTCGAGTAAAAGGGGACTGTTCAAGTTCAAAGTTGTGGGTTGTTTAATGTGTATAGCTACTAATCAAATCTCCTCTTCTCTTTTATACTTTAAAAAAAATGTTTATTTGTGGCTTGGTTTCATAGTAATTACTGCCTCAATTCAGATTATTCTTACTAATTCTATTTGAGTAACTTCCTTCACATGTCATTTGAATTCCTGATGCATCTGTTTTCCCTAGAATATATATATATATATATATATATTTATATATATATATATACACGTCAATCGGTTAAATAGGAGCTTTCTTGTGTTCTGTTTAAGACTCTGTCCTAAGATTTGCCTGGAGTATGAGTTTGTTGGTGTTAATATTTCAAATATACTATGCTGACCTCTTTTAGTATAATATGAGTTGTCGTGGCTATATTACATCGTGTTGGGTCTCTTAGTTTGTTCATTTTTAAATTAAGGGAGCAAGTTTGTGTTTGTCGATGGTTTTGTCATGTAAACAAGACTATACCGACTTATGTTGAGTGGTTGTTTGAGTTCATTTCTCTTGGATCGGATATGCCTAATTACCATTTGTTGTTGTTGTCATAGTTAGATACTACCTTGTATTGTTTTTCTTTTTCTTTTTAATGCACTATGAAAGTACTGGGTTGGTTACAAGATTTAAGTTGTGATTATTTTTTTTTGTTAATATATATATATTAAACCTCATATATTGCTGCCTTCATGTATTTGGGTTGTAAGACAACATAAATGATTATTTTCCTCCATAGCCTTTTTGCCAAAATATAGTTGTATGTGGCCATAATTTTTTTTAGTTCACTGCTGTTCTTGCTTTGCCTCACTTAGTCGATGTTATATCTTTCTACTTAGTTAAGAAGCTCATTTAATTAATTGACTTGTTTTAATCTTAATTAACTGCTGCAATTATCTCATTTCTTTGGATATAAGCCCTTCGTCTTTTGTTTAGAA
>NW_006239064.1:389188-431916 GCF_000226075.1 Solanum tuberosum | reverse complement strand
GCTCTATTACATCGTGTTGGGTCTCTTAGTTTGTTCACTTTTAAATTAAGAGAGCAAATTTGTGTTTGTCGATGGTTTTGACATATAAACAAGACTATACCGACTTATGTTGAGTGGTTGTTTGAGTTCATTTGTTTTCTCTTGGATAGGATATGCCTAATTACCATTTGTTGATGTTGTCATAGTTAGATACTACCTTATATTGTTGGTTTTTTTTTAATGCACTATGAAAGTACTGGGTAGGTTATATATATATTAAACCTCATAAATTGCTACCTTTACGTATTTAGGTTGTGAGACAACATAAATGATCATTTTCCTCCAAGCCTTTTTGCCAGAATATAGTTGTATGTTGCCATAATTTTGTAGTTCACTGTTGATCTTGCTTTGCTTCACTTAGATGATGTTATATTTTTCTACTTAGTTAAGAAGCTCATTTAATTAGTTGGCTTGTCTTAATCTTAATTGACTGCTGCAAGTATCTCGTTTCTTTGGATATAAGCCCTTCGTCTTTTGTTTAGAAGTGCTTTTATTTTGCAATTATGTTCGTATCTCCTAAAGTGATTTATGTGTTTACTTCTATCTTGAATTGATTACTTGATTTGTCGTTTTGTTGGAATTTTATCTCTATTCTAATTCTTGGTTATCTTTTTGTTGCATAAAATCTGCCCAAGTCCTCACGGACTCAATCTTTGCATTTCGGTGACTCAATCTTTGCATTTTGGACGGGCCATAAAGGCCCAAAATTCTTTTATCGAGTCAGCCCCTATATATTCGGAAGCTGTTACAGGTCCCGGAGACCCAACACTACTGGAAATTAGTTCACAAATGTTCGAAAGCCCAAAAAATGGGCTGTATTCATAATGTATACAGAAGTATATACTCATTATACAGCAAATTATAGGTCAAAAATGCGAAAATACAAAGATGAGGTAAAATACAGGTGTTCGGAAGCAGGAGATACACGGAAAGAGCTGATATACACGCCAATATATACTAATATACAGCCGGTGTATACAAAAAGGGGATTGGGTTAAAGGCCAAAATTTGCAGCGAAATTGGCCCAAGAAGGGGCCCAATTTCATTATCTCTTTTACTCTTCTAATTGTTTGATTATGTTTTGGCTAATCTTGTTAAACTCTAACTTTAAATAACTTAATTAGATTTCCCAAAAAGACGAGTCATTTTCTTTGTGTTGGTTTATTTTTAATACATTTCACTTGTTGTGTTCACTTATTTTATTAATCAAATATTGGTTGAATTTTGTATTTTAATTAAGTTAAATCTTTGTTCTTAAAAAGATATGTTTTAAGGCCTCTTCACTTGATCACATTTTATTTTTTAGTGGTTTTAAGTTTAAAGTATTTTTCTCAAATAAACAAAAAAATGTTCTCTTCCTACTTAGTCATTTTCTCAAAGAGGTTAGTCAAAACTCGTATTTTTCAATTAATTTAAAATGATTTTCATGCTTAAATTTACCAATTGGGGTTAAATTATTATTTAAAAATAAGTCAAGTAAATCCTAATTAATCTAGTTTTATTAATATTCCAATCATTTGTATTTCGAGCCAAATGTTTCATTTTGGATCCCTTTCTCTAAAAAAATAAAAAATGAAATAAAATGTGTCATTTATTTGACTATTTTTCTCAAAGTTAACCAAATATTGTAAATTATTATTCTTATGTTAAATCATTTTTTCTAAAAATAGTCAAAATATATTTTAGTCAAGTCACAGGTCAACCGCATGTTAGCGGGCACTTCGAATGCTTAAGCCCTTCTCGAAGTGTAAATTGAACCCCGAACCCTCTTTGATATTTTCAAATGATTTTCTCTGTTTAAATCTTTGAAAATTATAAGTTTTCTTAATTTCTTTAAAAAATTAAGTGGCGAAATCTTTGAAAATTATAAGTTTTCTTAATTTCTTTAAAAGATTAAGTGGCGACTCTTTTCTAAGTATTTTTCTCGAATTGTTTCATACTTAGAACATTTCAAAATGGTGATTTTTCTAAAGATAGGAAAATTACGGAATAACAGTACTCATCTCATATTTTGTGTTATTTTTTTAAGAAACATCTTAGATAATTGTATTTTGGTTAGACTAAAGAAATATTTGGAGCACAAGTTAATTATATGTTTGTATGCAAACTTTACCGAAAAAATCCAAAAATTTGAAAAAATTCGAGGTTTATTAGTTTGGTTTGATTTATAAATTTAAAAATTCGACACAATGGTTTGGTTTGGTATTTGAAAAACCCAAAAAATTCGAATTTTATTAGTTTGATTTGGTTTATAAATTTAAATTTTTTACACAAATGGTTTGGTTTGATATTTGAAAAACCCGAACTAACCTGGTCATGTACACCCATAATTGCTACTAAAAAAATATGTGGTTTTAACTCTGTAATCTCGTAAATAAAATTAAAGTCCAAAAGGAGACACAAAATGATATCCTTGAGCATTTAGAGGGCCCAAAATATTGCCCAGAATAATTTGAAAATCACCAGAATTATTCAAAGCTAAAATATATTATGCTACTTGAATTCCATAATTTAAATGTTAAAATAATTCTAGAGTTCCTCATTTTTTTCATAAAATAAACACATTTTCTTTGTTCTACATTCTGGTCACTGGCTTGGAAATAGGGGTGACAAAATCTAACTCGTTTTAAAGTAGAATAGACTAAAGTTTTAGTGGATCGGACTATGACTTGTTTGGGAACTTAATCTGATGGGTTGAGTTGGAGACTGAAAATTATGTAAATTTTGAAAGAACTTAAATGTATTAATTTAAGAAAAATAGTTATCACATTTATTTTCCAAATAAACAAATAAAAAAAGAGGGAATTTTAGTGGCTGGGCCTTAATTATTTTCTTGATCAATCTTGAAACCAAACAAATTTGGGAAATTTTTTCACAAATAGCCATAATTATAAAGGATAGCCTCTTGAACTTTTAACATGTTGATCCCCCAAAAAAAAAAAAAACCTTTTAAGTTTTGACTTTTAACTTCGAAGATTTGTCCGTCATTTTCCAAGGTTATTGGGTGTAATTTACCGATTTTTTAGTCCCATAATTGAAAATAATTATTGTGAGTTTTAAAATTTATAGTCGCAAAATTTCACTTATGTATTTTACACTCCTGAACAATAATTTATATATATATATAAAGGAGGAACATATAGAAGGTGATGTAACACCTCTCTATGACCTCCATTCATATTTTTTCCTTTTCTCCTTTTTTTGAGCATTTTTCTTTATTTAAGACTTTATACTCAATTACTCAACTTTTCACCTCTCACTATAATATATATATAATGTGCATATATTCATAACTCTCATAATTTTCAACTTTTCATATTCATAACCTTCTCCACTATAATATATCTTCTTTAATTAGATATAATATGCATATAGTTATAACTCTCATAATTTCCAACATTTCATATTCATAACCCTTAAATATTAAATATGAAAGTTAAGATACCTTATGGTATTCCTCCATTATTTTCTATATAAATTCATATTTTTGTTTCATTCTACCCAAAGTTAACCCTTCATTTTCACTATAGTATTATATTTATGCTTTTATTTGGCTTGAAAAAGAAGAAGAAAGTTGTTGAATAGTGATAAGCTTGTGAAGTGATATTGACAAGAGCTTAGATAATTATGCATTGATTTCCTTTTCCTTCTATTTTTTAATGATATGTTTATTGTACTATTTCTTTTCTCTCTTTTTTTTCTTATGTATCTCTTTGATGCCTCTTAAATTTATTTTTTATATGAAGAAAGCTTTTGAATAGTGATAGATTTGTGAAGTAAATATCAACGAGAGTGATACCTCTTTGCTTTTGTTTGACTTGAAAAGAAAAAAAACTCTTCAATATTGATAGATTTGTGAAATGGATATCACAAGAGTTTAGATAATTATGATTTGATTTTATTTTTCCTTCTATTTTTAATTTTAATGATTAAAGTCGCATTGATATGTGTATTGTATTATTTTTCTTTCTTGTGAATCTTTATGATGCTTTTTATGTTCAATGTTTATAGGAACTTCTTATTGTTGTAAGTCTATAAATTCTTTTAGTTCAAATTAGTATTATAAAATACTAGAGTAGATCCTAATGAGATATCACTTCCTCACGACAAATTTATCTTAATTATGTTTGAAATTATGTTATAAAAATACAAATCAAGTTTAAAATTTATAAATCTTTTCTCTTGGTTCAAATTAGTAACTTAATTATGTTAAAATTCGGACACTAATTAAATTTTAAAATTTATAATTAATTGCTTAAAAGAAATAAAATTTAACAAAGTAATTTTTATTTGTTGTTTATTACGTAAGTTCTTAAAGCTATCGATAAATATGCCTGCATAAAAAGTTTAACAGATAAATATAAATAACATGGAGGGAGAGATGATGCGATAATTCTAAAAAAGTTTATATACACAAAGAAGAAACATTTATATTATTTGAAATAATTGAGACACAACCATTGTTATTGATATTATAAAGAAAGGGTATAACTTACGTTTTCATCATAAGATCAAGTTGTATTTGTTTATTATTTTTCTACAAAATTCAATTCATTAAACATAATTACATTTCATATTTGGTTAGAGGATGGCGGAAAGATCGAAATGAATAAAGTTAAATTTAACAACACAAATGAATAACATAAAGTACATTAACTAAGTATAAGTTTGTTTTATACTGGGAGATTATAAATTAGTACTAGATTTATCTCTAAAATTCAAAAATAAGAAGATGATGTATGTATATTTAGTCAAATATATATTGTATATGGATTAATAGCCTAAATATAGAATAAATATGAGAAGAGGAATTTTGGGTCACCATTGTTTGAGTTCACTTTGGCTTACGTGCTCATAATGTTTTGAAATTATAATAACAATTAGTTGATTGACTTTCTAAGAACAAGAACGTTAATTATATTTTTTCACGTTATAAAAAATATTATTCTTCGTTAAAGTTAATTGGTACGTAGAAGTTTCGAAAACATTACTCACTATTTAATTGTAACCATTACTTATTTACATTAAAAGTATATTAATTATATTTAACAACCCCAATATATATAATCTATTCTTTAAAAGTATATTTATTTATTTCTTCTTCTATTGTTTTTTTACTTTGAAAAATAGTATATTTATGTTATTTATTTTAAAATCATTATAAATTACAAGAGGTTCTTTTACTTCTAAAGAAGATGATTACATGTAAGAAAAAAACATGTTTTTTTCCTATGGAACCAAATTATACATCTATAAATTTATAGGAAGGTATAATATAATTATCTTATATTCTTTTTTTATGTAAGAAAGAAACTCTTAAAAATTATTTAAAATTTCAACTAAAATTATTAAATATACATAAAAATACCTTTTTTATATGTATAATATCTTTTCTATTCAAATAATATTTAGTAAATTATTTGTGTTCTTGATGACCGCGCGAAGCGCGGAAGAATTCACTAGTTATTGTATAATTTACATAAATCTCATAGTGTTAAGAGCTAATTACATTATTTTCCTACTTTTTTTCAAATTACAAAAATCCCTTAAAATGTATGAATTTTGGATACATCACTAGACTTCAAGATTTACATCACTGGACATCCGGATACATAGGTGAGGGATGTATCATAGAGGGGATAAGACATCCATATACATCACTGTACTCCGGATACATAGGTGAGAGATGTATCAAAGAGGGGAGAAATGTATCAGAGAGGGGATTGGGATGTATTAGCGAGAGGAGAGTGATGTATTCAAGAGGGGATTTTTGATTATTTTTTTTAATGATAGGAAATTTTAGAGATTATGAGTGTATTTAGGTAATTTTTCCATAATTATTTGCCGAAAAATGACTGATGGATACTATTTCTACCAAATTGAACTATTTTGGGCTTACATTAATATAGCCTGTATATCTAAGTCAATGAGGGACGCCCTAATCTTTTGTAAATATTATCAAAACTTTTAAAACAAAATAAAAAAGTACTAATTTATTCACAATTAAATAATAAAAATTCATGTATTATAACACACGTCGTGCATTTGATTTTATGAACATCATATACAAATAAACCTTTTTGAAGATATCATAGAATATTAAGATACTATTTACTACTCTTTCTTTTTCTCCTGTTTTTTTTTAGTTCACTCCAGATAAAATATAATTTATTTATAATTAAATAAAGTTATTTTATACAATGAAATAATTTATGATCACACAAATGTCGAAAGATTATTTTAGACTATAATTTTTATTTTTAAAAATTCCTTCTTTCTTAAATTTTATATCGATTTTAATGGAGATATACATAAATTAAGACCGATAATACAACACGTCCACCGTCCATAGGTTAATTATATTCAAAATAGTAGTGCGTTGACTTATTTACAACTATATATTATACACTATATATATCTAAATATTGCACGACCTATATATTGTTTTGCATAGTTTTGAGAATTGAGAAGATGGCTATTACATCTAAAATGGCTATAGTTCTTATTGTACTCATGGCCGTGTTCCTCCTCTCCGATACCGTGATGGGGCAGCGGCGTAGCAAGGGTGGTGGTGTAGGAGGTGGTGGTTCCGGGAGCAACAACCTTTCGTCTTCCGATTATGGGCTCTTTTGTCTCCTTATATCTTCATTATCTTATATCGTCTTTCTCTACTCGCCCTATTGAGAGGATACAGTCTGACACGCACATGAGGAGTCGTATTGAAGACATATTCAAATTATTGAAATGTTTATTTGATAAATTTAGTTAATTTATGATTGCAATTTTGATTTCGATCTTTGCTTGGTTTTGAATTTTAATTTCCCTATTCATGTAATTGTATATCATTGTTTGAATGTTTGATTCTATGAAAACAAGTTTGCTTAAGTACTTAATTTTCTTGTTTTCCCCCTCCCATTTTGATTATACTTTGTCATGTATATGTTGAAAAAGTATTACTATTTTTTTTTTGTTAGTTGATGCAAGGCACCAAGTGACAAATTCTATTAGGTATACCTAACACTAAATATCATTAAAACGAAAAATGATAGCAAAATATTATATTTTCAATATTTCTATGTTGAGTTGGTTGAAATTATATATAAACCCTATTTTAGGATTATTTTTGTTTAATTCAGTCCGTTAAATAAATAAGGAAAAAATGTTTGAAATATATCTGAACTTTGACCGAAATTTCTGTAAAGAACTTTGGAAAGGACCTTTTACCCTCATGCACTATTTAATAGTGTATTTTAAAGGTATATATGTGCCCACGTGGACATCATAAATATTTCATCATTATAAATAGTAACGTGTCCACGTGGGCACATATATACCTTTAAAATACACTATTAAATAGCGCAGAGGGAATATTCCTCGTTAAAAATAATATTAGTGTATATATACCTTCGTCGAGTAACAAATGTTGCATATATACTCTCGACGTCTAACAAATGATGCATATTTATCTTTGTTATTTATTGGAAAAAGGGTCTGAAAAATACTCCAACTTTGGCTGAAATTGTTGTTACGATACCAAACTTTATGGAGGACCTTTTATCCCCTGCACTATTTAATAGTATATTTTAAAGGTATATATGTGCCCACGTGGACACGTTACTATTTATAATGATGAAATATTTATGATGTCCACGTGGGCACATATATACCTTTAAAATATACTATTAAATAGTGCAGGGGATAAAAGGTCCTCCATAAAGTTTGGTATCGTAACAACAATTTCAGCCAAAGTTGGAGTATTTTTCAGACCCTTTTTCCAATAAATAACAAAGATAAATATGCATCATTTGTTAGACGTCGAGAGTATATATGCAACATTTGTTACTCGACGAAGGTATATATACACTAATATTATTTTTAACGAGGAATATTTCCTCTTTAAATCACAGTATATTTATTCCAATCCAATGTTCACTTCTTTTTTTCATATTGTTCTACAAAACCATCTCAAATAAATAATAAGGAAGGAAGTGATAATAAATATTTTCTGATTTTGTAGCTCTATATATAGAAAGAAGAGAATATTTATTGGCTGGTGGAATTTCTTGAGTTCCAATACTTCTCAATTTCTTCTGCAGTTCTCCCTGGAATTCTTCCAGCAATTAATGACCACCTAATCAAATAACATTATTTATTGATTAAAAATGACACTTAAATAGAATGTATTAAAAAGATTTTAAAAAGGTAAATTAGTAAAACTATTTTTCTTATTTATGATTTCTTAAGAGACATAAATGAGAAAGTAGACAAGTAAAATAAAATTGTGGAAGTAATATTTAATCATCGCACCAGTGTTTAAATCAAATCGATGTAACTTATCGAACAATTTTTTTTTTCCACTTGGTGGCTGGTACTCACATTGGAGCTTAATTAAATTTGGATTTGTGTCAGAAAGTCCCAGGGGATAAAGCGCTCCCTAACAAAAACGACTCCTTAATCAAGGGTACTCAAACTCAAGACCTTTAGTTAAAGTACTTATCAAAGTAATATTTACTCTTAATTGTTACTTTAGTTCAAGAAAATTGTCCCAATGATCAGAATAACTATCACTTTAGAAATTCAAAATTAAAATTGACAATCATTTTCCATTATATTCTTAATACTAAAGAAATAAAAACAATATTTAAGAGGAAAAATCATTCTATCTTTATTAAATAAGAGTAACTTAATAAATTATTTCTTATATTTACTATTTATATTAATGAGAAGGTAAAAAATTAAAACACAGTTAAAACAAGACGGATAGAGTACCAACAAGGATTGTGATGGAATGATAAGTATTTTTCATCTTTAATCAGATATCTCAAGTTCGAGTTCACCAAATGAAAAAAAAAGACAGACAAATAGAGTATGCATAATCTAAATATAGAAAATGTTAATTATTTTTTTCAAAATAACAGCTAGCTAGACAAGAAAAATGTACAGACAATTAAGATATAGGAATTTAAATAATATAAAAAGATTATACACTGATGAATTACCTCTCACCAACCAAGTTGAACATTTTAGTAATAAGGATTTCCTCATCTTGGGAAAATTCAAGCTTCGAGCTCTCTTCCTTTTTTGCCTCAAATGCTAATTAAACACATCATTGGAAACAATAACATGAGATTATTCCTTCCGGATATTTAGTAGCGAAGTTAGGATTTTTATTAAGAGAATTTAAAATATAATGAAGTAAACAAACGTAAAGTCGAGGGAGATTCAGCCTCTATTATAAATACACAAAAAATAATTTCAATCATATATAAATAGTGTATTTTATTTTTTGCCGGATGAGGTTCCTACCTTGCTACGCCTCTAGTGAGTATTAATACTTTGAGTCTTTCTTGATAAATTTTAATTTTATCTTATAAAAGAATATATTACAATGAGATTGTATCTAAAACTATATTATTATCAAATATGAAGTAATACCACAAATTTATCATAATACATGAGTGACATAATAGAACAGTAAAAATTTACATATTTGAAAATTAAGAACTTACAAGGGGAGTCTATGAAGGCATTATTTGATGTGCTTGAACTATCCAAATCAGCCATTAGAGATGGAAATAATTTGGCAAATATTTAAAAACAGTAGCGATGAAGAGCTAAAGAAGAATAGCTAGAACCAAACTATATATAGAGGAAAATTGTACACTAGAAGAAGATAGCAGAGTTAGTTTGGTACGAGGGATAAAAGATAATAATATTGAATAAGATGCAATATGATTTCATCCAACACTTCTTAAGGGATATTCCTCCATTTCTATTTATATATCATCATTTTAGATTTCACTTCCCTTAAGAAACTAGGTAAGTTTACCACTGTACCCGTATGTATGTGGTGATCTATTGAAGTCAAGTTTACGATAAATAAACATAAATTAATTTATTTTGATTAATTATTAAATTGAACAGTGAACGTGAATTAATCATTTAGTTTTCCTATGTTGGTCAAATTCATATTTTCAAGATACTAATAACTCTCAAGGGTAAAATAGAAAGAATAATGTTATTTATGTATTGGTTTTGTAAAATGACAAGTATTAAAGAACACCTATTTTTAGTAAGGACGACATATAATAAATATGAACGGAATGAGTATTAGTTAGTCTCATGATTATTTATTATCTCGATCATTACATTATAACGATGAAATAAATTATATATCTCATATATATATATATATAGTAGGATAACTATTCTCATGAAATACCTTTATCTACCAAACAACCCCTAACCGATCGTTTAGTCTATTTGTCTCATCTTCGTACCAAACAACTCCTTGGAGATTGACAAAAGAATCTAAAGGACAAATAACCCTCGTGGCCATGATTTTTGATACTAATAAAAAAAAACAAGACTGGGGGATTGAAGGAAAAGGCCAAATTAACAAGAATGGTAGTTGTCATGTGGTCCAATAAGGGGGGTAGTTGGGAAGTTGTTTTTCACCAATACAACTTTTTGTAGTAGGTATTGTCAACAAGTTTCTCTATCAATTAATTACCACTCAAAATTATTAGGAAAAAACTAAGGTAAAAATTTATTGAGTGTTTTACAAAAATATTTCTTTTGGGAAAAGGTTGGATTTGTCCTTGTATATAAACTAGAGGAACTAATTTTTTTTCTTTATAAATTTGATTGTGGCCTGAGATATGAGAAAAAAGCGAAAATTCTACTGAGACTTAATTCATTATGTGATCAATAGGGTTAATTTGGGGTATGGCTTGGGTCGGGTCGGGTCGGGTTTTATTGCCATGTGGATTGAGAAATGAAAACGAAAAAGTACATTTTGACTAAATATAATGTCATGCCACATTTTGTTAGCCAAATATTAATAGTGACTTTTGAAGAGATATAGCCAAAATTAGTGACCTTGTTACCAAAAACAAAATGAGTTTGTTATACAATTAGCAATAGTGGGGTGTCCAATCAATTAAAATGAATATTTAGTCCCTCTATATATTATATTTAGATTATTTTTAAAAGTAAATTACCCTCAGAATTTAGATAGTGAATGACAATATAATTTTAACATAAAATAGGAGTAACTAAATAGCTAAATAGTTAATAAATTTGATTTTCTTTTGAATATTTATAAACAAAGGGATCAAAGGTGCACATCTCAGGTAATTAAAGATATTAGAAGACAAGAATGAAAATTATACTAGATATAGATTATATTTTATATAAATAGATGTTGTGTTTCTTTAACTTCATTGTACATTTTTTTATATATATTTTGAATTCGTTTAATGAAAATCCTGATTCTAACCTTACGAGAGATATGATACAATAGCGAGAAAACAAAATTTATCATGGCAATCGAATTTCACGGAAGCTTTCTAATTTTGTATCAACAATTGTGTGGAAGAATGGGTCTCATTCCGAAAAATTAAAATCGAATAGTTAAACATCAAGCCAAAAATCGAATGTCCACTACCAATTAACGATTCAAATTGGCTATTTGCTAAATTCTTCCCAATGGCTAAATTGAAAAACATCTAAATAGACTGGACTTCATGTAGAAGTCAGGCCCAAAGGGTTAGTTGCTCACAGTTGAGCCCAAAACGAATCCAAGTCTAGTTATATTGTTTTTCTCAAAACCTACTCGGCATCGCAAGGAGACCTGGATCATCTTACATTCGAAAAATATGCTACTAATATTTCTCGAATCACAAAAATAATTCAATGAGAAAAATTTAAAAACAAACAAAATTGTACTCAAATTCTTAATAATTAAAGTATTTTGTGATTGCGTTTTTTTAGGACAAATTTATATCATTAGACAGAACGTCTTTGTCTAATGGTCATTATTAATAAAATAAAATCTTCAATGTGAATAATTACAAACAAGGGGAGTTAGATCTTACCTTATCAATCCTAATAAGATTAGATAAATTTATTGCAACCACAAACAAATGAAGTCTGGGGTCGTTTGGTAAAGTGTATAAAAAATAATACTAAATAGAGTGTATTATTATTTATTAATGTTTGTATTAGTTATGCTTGCATTAATTATACATAGATTATTTCTTATGCATTGTTTGTTTTGGTGTATAAAAATTGCATGCATTGCATAAAATATTTATTTACAAAAATATCCTTCACAATTATGGTGGAAAACATGTAAAAAAGATTTTGAGGGGTAATTGAGTCTTTAACCATACTAATGCATGCATTATTTTTCTTGCATAGCTAATACCTAGAAATTCATGATATTAGTAATACACATCTTAATATACAATAGAGTATATAACTAATGTTTGTATTAGTTATGCATAGCGGAAAAAAGTATACCAAATCAAATATTACTAACATACAAAACTAATGCATGCATTATTTCTCCTAATACACTCTACCAAACGACTCCTAGTATTCTCATATTAAAGTACTCAACCTGTTTAATTTGTTTTTCCATGTGTGAATTAATTAATAGTGATAAGCAGAGTCCAACAGCAAGTTGGTTTTGTGAGTCAATCAATATATATATATATATATATATATTGGAGTTTGAAAAGAATAAAATAGATACAAATCATAACATTATCTTCAAATTTAAGCAGAATAGAATATACATAGACCGTAACCTTAACTTTAAAGGTAAAGAAACTATTTCCGATTCTTAATTAAAAAAAAAAATCAGATTCCTAATGAGAAGGTCAACTCTACAAAACTTAAAATTCGATTGGCTGAACATCAATTAAATGATTAAGTTTATAAAACATGCATGATACATATTTCTTTCTTATTAGAAAATGGACTCTTTTTAATTTATAAATATTACTACCAAATTCACGAAAATAATATATTTTTTTTCACTATTCCAAAGAAAAAGGCTTGAAAAAAGAATTTTATTTTTCTAGTGCCGACACACATATATAAAAGTGATAAAATTAATCTATAGAAACATGATGTCAGCATCATTTATTAACTCAATTCATTTATCCGTCTAATACAGTTAATGAAATTCTTTTATCAAAATATTTTTAAATATACCTTTTTATTTTTGATATGTTATGTTTTAGTCATAATAAAAAAACATGTTTTATTAAGTAATTTAAAAAAATTATAAGAAATTAATTAAAAAATTTAAGCTTATAAAAATCGAATTTATTGAGTTATGATCTATATGTTTAGTCCATCTTGATCTAGCTCATCTTAGCTTAAGTAACATGTGGTTAAGTCAATAACCTGTCAATTTATTAACTCGGTTAATCTTTTTCATTTCAAGAATGACCAAAACAGATCAACGTCACAACATTAGCATACATTACTAAAAATGAATATTAGGGACAAACAAATTTTATAACTAAACAACAAAATCATTTGCTAATCTTATTTGACAACAAATTAGTGATGCTTGATCAAAAAAGTCATGTTGGCAATGAAAATTTTAATTAGCAACGAATTAGCTAGGTCGTAGCTAGTTCTAAATTAACTTTTAGTAGTTAGGGGCGGAACAATAATAATAGTTATAATAAGTTCAACAAAATTACGTAATTTGGACTTAAACTTTTAATTTAATCTGTGTTAAAATTTATTTAACATGTACAATTACCTATAAACTCAGTAAGCAAAACAAACCATGATTCAAAATTCTTAAATTAAAATTTTAATTATGGCTCTTATCAGCATCAAATTGATTTAAAAAATAGCCACATCTATTTCATAGAAAGCTTAGTCCTTTTATGTTTTTTATTGAGGGTTGTTTGGCAGTCTATTTTGCATATATATATATATTAAAAACAATTACATTAAAAATTGCTTTGCATGGGAAGTGCTAACTGCCAAATAGTAAACTCAATTTCAATTTAGGGTGTGCTTGGGATGAAATAAAAAATATTTTCTAATTTTCCATCTTTGATTAGTTAAGATATTTTCTGTTTAGAAAAATAAGTTTCTTAAAAATGAGGAAAATGAAATTTCTATTGGAAGTAGGGTAAACAAATCCATAACTGATGTTCCGAGTTCATTGTCTCTTCCCCATTCAAGATGAAATTTTTTTCCCTCCGCGATAGTGTGATACCAAGACTAGTAAGAGAGAATGGACTTCATCCATTCGGACAAAACCCATGATCCCAATCCTCATATCTTGATCGCACTATAGTAAAAGAGACATTTAGTGGCAATAAATTATCCTTTTAGCGGTAATAATTATTAACTGCAAAAGTATTTAGCAGCAATTGAGTTAATACAATTGCATCCAGAGTCGCTAAGGCTTTTAACGATATGTATATAAAGTGTTGGTTATAAATACTCATGTTATGTTACTTCTAGATATAATATAACGACAATTATATAATTACTGCAAATTCCTTTTTTATTGTAGTGCGACTATATATCCCACCTTTCGTCACCCTTGATTACCCCTACTCCCCACCCCATAGTATTATATACACTAGGTTACATATAAATATTTTGGAGATAATATTCTTGTTCACATACAAAACACTAAAAAATAATTAAGAAAGTCACTTATTTTCTAGATAAACATTTTCCTTTGTACCAAACACACCCTTAAAATTAATACCAGCTTACATAATCAAAGAAGTGATATGTCACCAAATATCCTTCCTATTTAAATAGCATACATTTGTGCCCCTAATCAATCATCACTTCAAACAAGCAAATTAAGAAAAGCTTAATTAATTTCTTCATCTTTTTGCCAATTTTTTTAAAAAAAATGGCAACACTAAAATTTCTTTCTATTTTCATAATTTATTTTGCAATTGTATTGGGATTTGTTAATTCACAAGGCGTTGAAGTAGGGTTCTACAAGAAAACATGTCCAAATGTTGAAAAAATTGTGAAAAAGGCTGTTGTTGACTATGTTTCTATTGCTCCTACTTTGGCTGCTCCTTTGTTAAGAATGCATTTTCATGATTGTTTTGTTAGGGTAAGCAAAATTATTTTATTTACTATACTATATGGTTTTGAATTTAATACATTGTGATAATGTCATATAATTATAACATGTTACTCAATATTTGTCATTTACTATACTACCAAGTACCATCTACAAAGGAGTAGAAGTGATCAAAGACAACAGTAACCACATTATTCCGGTCACGTTGGAGTAAGCTATATATTCCTTATCAGTATTAGAAGTTCTCTATATTTTTTACGAGTGTAAGGGTGATATGATATATAAGTATAAAACTGAGTTATTTTTCTTAAATTAATTTCTATTTTGATGTTGTAGGGATGTGATGGCTCAGTGTTACTAAATTCTACTAAAAGTAATCAAGCTGAGAAAGATGCAATTGCAAACCTAAGTCTAAGAGGATTCCAAGTGATTGATGCTGCTAAATCTGCTTTAGAAAAACAGTGCCCTGGCGTTGTGTCTTGTGCTGATATTTTAGCCTTAGTAGCTCGTGATGCTGTTTCATTGGTAAATAATTATTTTCTTCGTTTTAATTTAGTTATCTGATTTTAACTTGACGTGACGTTTAAGAAAATATAAAAAACTATTAAATCTTGTGGTGTTAAATGAACGATATGTAGAATGTAAACATGCCCTTTAATTTCGTGAATTTATACTTGTCGTGTGAAAAATTTAAATTAAAGAGTTATCAAATAAAGTTTCTGCACAATTAGTTTTTCTTTGAACATGTTAATTATGTTTGTTTGTTTTTTTGCAGATTAATGGACCAACATGGCAAGTACCATTGGGAAGAAGAGATGGGAGAGTTTCAATTCTCTCAGAAGCCACAACAAATTTACCAACTCCTTTTGATAATTTCACTACTCTAAAAACAAGATTTGGTTCATTGGGCCTAAGTGTAAAAGACCTTGTTGTTTTATCAGGTAAAAATTATAATTTCATTTGACTACCTACCTTTGTATTATGATAAAAGAAAACTTACGAAAATCATATTAGTTTCGGAGCTAATTACTCATTTAGATATACTTTAGTTTGCAATATTACTAATCTTTCTAAGTTTTGGTGTGTTAAGATACATATATCCAGGATATATGAGGTCAAAATTAGGTGTAACTTATTATATATAAATACACTCTATCCAAGTGGATTCACATGTATCTGGAATACATAACAAATCTCTCTCACCTCCCTCTCATCTCGCTCGCCACTCTCCTATCTATATGGCATCCTAAATATATGTGAATCAAACCAGTTACATATACATACATATATCTAGTATGATTTGAATGTATCTGGGATACATGACTATCTCACTCGCCTCTCTCTCTATTAATTTAGTATATATGGTAGCAAAAATACATATATATAAGTGTATTTTCCTCAATATATGATAGAAAATTCTTAATTAGTGGTAAGATACATAATTATTTAAAAGTATAAATAGAATTAATATATATATATATAATATGAATGTATGTTTAATAAGATAGTTTCCTATGTTAAATTTGTACCGTTATGCAAGGTTATACATGCTTAGTCACGTATCACAAAGATCTGAACTAAAATTTACTTATAACTGTGGGATCGAACATTCTACTAACCCTATATCCTTTACTTATATTTTGGTCCTAACTTATTTCATATATATAGGTGGACACACACTTGGAGTATCACATTGCTTTTCGTTTGGTAGCCGTATGTACAATTTTACTGGTAAAGGTGATATGGACCCAAACATGGACCAAAAATATATAGCCCAATTGAAGACAAAATGTAAGCCCAATGATGTGACCACCACAGTTGAAATGGACCCTGGAAGTTTCAAAACATTTGACACTGATTATTACACTTTGGTTAGCAAAAGAAGAGGCCTTTTTGTATCTGATGCAACACTTCTCACAGATAAACAAACAAAAGCTTATGTTTTGGCACAATTAAGTTCTAGTGGATCAACTTTTTTCGAGGATTTTGGGGTGTCAATGGTGAATATGGGAAAAATTGGAGTCCTTACTGAGAAATCGGGCGAAATTAGAAAAAAATGTGCTTTTATAAACTAAGAGGAATAATTTTTGTGAAGTTATTTCTCTATCAAAAAGATTTTAGTCATTTTCATTTTCTTTTTCTTTTTTGTTCTAATCAATTCGTGAAGAATGTATCTTGTGGTGGTAAATGTACCTTTATTGTAATTAGTTTGTTAAGCATGTGACTAATAAAAATGTTGCTTCAATTCTATTAGCATGCATGGTTAAAATTGTTATTTTGTACTTTATTCAAGTAGAATAGATCGAGATCCCCTGACCTTGACGAGTTTATTCATAGGTACTTTTTACAAAATCGAGTTATCCAGTTAATCAATAGAACGACCACAAAGACGGCTAAAAAGTGGTTATTTATGAATTTACCTTATGCTAGTTGTGCTCTCTTTTCAACCTTTTTTGAAATTCAAAGAAAAAAAATAGTCTGATGCACTAAAAATAAGAAAAATCAAAATGAGAATGCATGCTAGTAAAACCAAAACAATATTTTTTATTTGTTACATGCTTAGGAATCAAATAAAAACTTACAAGTTACACTATACAATCAGAACTGGAAAAATATTATTCAATTGACATATAAAAAATACGAAAATGACTAAAATCTTGCAAGAAAAATAACTCATCAAAGTTTTTTCTTAATTTCTGAAGGCACAATGTTTTCGAATTTCCCCTGCTTTCCCAGTAAGGACTCCAATTTGTCCCATTTTCACCATCGATTCGCCAAAAATCCTTGAAGAAAGTTGATCCATGTGGATTTAATTGAGATAACACATAATCTTTCGTTTGAGTATCTGTAAGAAGAGCTGCATCAGACGCGAACAACCCTCTTCTTTTGCTAACCATACTGTAATAATTAGTGTCGAAACTCTTGAAACTTCCAGGATCCATTTCAACAATTGTAGTCACATCTGCAGGCTTACATTTGATCTTCAAATGATTAATGTAGTTTTGATCCATGTTAGGGTCCATGTCACCTTTGCCAGTGAAATTATACAAACGACTCGAAAAGGAAAAACAATGTGACATCCCAATTGTGTGTCCTCCTATGAAGGAGAGGGGAAAAAAGAGTAAGATTGTCGTCCAAGGGTAGTCAGTTGAACAAATATGTATATGAAAATTTGAACACTCTTAGCGAAATTTACCTGACAAAACAACAAGGTCTTTAACATTTAGTCCCAATGCACCAAATATAGTTTTGAGAGTAGTGAAGTTATCAAAAGGAGTCGGTAGGTTTTTTGAGGCCTCTGAGAGAATTGAGACTCTTCCATCTCTTCTTCCTAAGGGCACTGCCCATGTTGGTCCATTTATCTATATTACAACGAAATATGACATTTTATTTTGATCGGACTAAAAAAGAAAATATGACACATAAATTGAGACGAACATGAGTAATTAGTTACCAGTGAAACAGCATCACGAGCAACTAAGGCTAAAATATCAGAGCAAGATACAATGTCAGGACACTCTTTCTCTAAAGCAGATTTAGCAGCATCTATCACTTGAAATCCTCTTAGGCTTTGATTTGGAATTGCATCTTTCTCTGTCTTTATTCCCTTTTTGTTGTAATTTAGTAGTCACTGAACCATCACATCCCTACAACAAAAAGATGAATTAGTGTAAAAAAAAAACTATATTGATGGTGTATATAGTCTATCTGTCTCAATTTATGTGACATTTTTCGTTTATCAAGAGTCAAACTGACTAATTTTCGAGACTAATGCATTCAATAGGGGTGCTTACCCTAACAAAACAATCATGAAAGTGCATTCTCAACAAAGGGGCTGCCAAAGTAGGAGCAATAGAAATGTAGTGTTTTGTTGTTTCTTTGACAATTGCTTCCACATTTGGACATGTTTTCTTGTAGAATCCTACTTCCACACCTTCACAATTATTAGCAATCAAAAAGAGTTGAAGAATGAGAAATGAAAGAAATTTTAATGTTGCCATTATACTATTTTTTTCTCTTAACCAAATCTCTGTGTTGTTATTTGCTTGAAGGGATGATTGGTAAACACAAATACATGGCCTTTAAATAGGAAACAAATTATGAAAACAATTGAATGGACAGAGCTGGCATATAATGGAAAGTTGATTTTATTATTCAGCAGTTGGCACCTTCTTAACTAAGCAATTTTTAATGTTAGTTCTTCCTAATAATATAAAGGTAAGGTTAAGAAGAATATCAACTCTCTATCAAGTCAAAACAAAGTGGACTCGTATTTGGTAGATACCGTTTTATCCTTAAATAAAAGTGTTCTCTCTTTAAAATAGATAGAGATCTTGGGATCGAATCTTACCACCGCACGCTTAGCCAATGAAAAGTATGTTGTGGATGATCCAAATAAAACCCATTAGTAGTGTGATTAATAATTAATCACAAGCTCTAATAGAAATAATACTCTATTTATCATTTTATTACTTTTGTGACCACTAAACCAACTTACTATATTAAGTTATTGATGTCAAATGAATTAGAGGAATCTGCAACCCACTCCCTAATCAGTCCCTTGCAAACTAAAATGTAAATACTAATCATAAACATGTATGTCTGTTTATTAATTCCCAACTTTGCTTTTTAGTTTTCTACACTTATCTGCTCTACTTAGGGTGTCAAATGGCAGGAAATGACGTACGATGTCCTCAAAAGTGTCCTCAATTGAGACCCAACTTTTGAGTTCTGGGTTGAGTTGGGGTCGGATCTCGAGTTAGGATTAAAAGATGAATTCCGAGTTTGGTGTCAATGTCGGATCCCGAATCAGGGGTTGGGATGGGGTTTTAAGTTGGGTGTCGGAGTCAGATTTTGGGTTGAGAGTCAAGGTCATGTCTCATGTCAGGTGTCGGGTTTGAGTTCTGAATCAATCGTCAAGGTTGGATGTGGAAGTCGAATCCCATTTCAAAAGTTGGGTCCCTGATTAAGAGTCGGGGTTAGGTCCTGATTCGAAATTGAGTCCTGATTTTGGTGTAAATGTTGGATCAGGCTTCAGAAATCGAAATTCAAGTATCGATGTCGAGGCTGGATCAAAGTTCGGCAGTCGAGTCCCACATCAAAAATCAGGTCCTGATTTGGATGTCAGGAACTAGGACGGGAGTGGGGTTTGGGTCTCGAGTCAGGGTTGGGTCCCAATTTGGAAGTCAAGACCAAAGTTGGGAGTCGGAGTCAGGTTCTCATGTCGGATCCTAATTCAAAAGTTTGAACGAGTCAGATCTTGGGGTCGGGATTCGAGGTCGGGTCTCGGGTCAAGGTAGGGATCGGGTATTGGGTCAAGGTAGGGTTGAGGTCTCGATTCAGGGTTAAGGTTGGGTCTTAGGTCTCGGGTCTAGGTCGGGGTCAGGGTCTCAGATCCAGGTCGGGTCGGGTCAAGTCTCGGATTAGGATCGAGTCTCGGATTAGGGTCAGGATCGGGATCGGGTCTCGATGTCGGGTCTCGACTTAAGGTTGGGGTCAAGTCTCGTGTAAGGGTCGGGGTCAGGAGTCGAGGTCAAGTCTCGGGTCAGGGTCGGGGTTTGGTCTCGGGTTAGGAAAATACTATTTTCCTAAAAAAAATAATTTCACTCTCTAGTCTCTGGCCAAAAATAAAAGATGTTTTCTAAGAAATGTTTTTCATTCACCAATCATACACTAGAAAATATTTTCCATTCACCAACCAAACATGAGAAAGTAATTAAGTTAGAAACCAACTTATTTGTCAAGAAAACATTGTCTACGAAAACATTTTCGGGAAAAAAATTTTCCTTCCTACCGAACCCATAATGTTCGGTTTGTGGTTTTATTTTGCAGATGATGGCTATGGTATTTTGGGAAATATGTATAGAAGATCTCACTTCAGCAATGTTTTGTTTTTCTAGGTACAAGGTCCTAAGTTGTAAATAATGATGGTGTAGAATTTAAAGATTTAAATGTAAACAACTCGTATTAACTTTTGACGACAATATTTTGACTATGTAAATTATTTAAGCCACTATTTTACTTTCATCAATTTCTCTAATGCACTAGTCTATTAGATTAGTTGTACGATGAATCACAGTTGAAAAGAGGCTTTATGCTCATATTCCATTGCAACCATAAAAAATTGTATCGTATCAACAATATCACGAAAAGAAAATAGGCTTTTAGTCCTAATAAAAAAAGCCCGAAAAAATCCGAGGTTGAAAACCTCCGATTATTATTAATTTGGTTTGGTTTTCATATTTTTAATCGATACAAATGATTTGATTTGATATTTAAAAAACCCAAACTAACCCGGTGATGTACATTCCTAAGTGCATGAATGCTTAGTAAAGGTAAAGGACATTTTTATTAGTAACATGCTTAGCCAAACAAATTTACAACATATACAATAAAGGTTTCCCGACCATAGTACATTAATTAATAAGAATAGGAAAAAAACAAATTATTCATTCCCTTCAACTTAACAATTCAAAATTTATTAAAATCTTGCAAGAAAAAAAAAGCTTATGAAAGTTTCTCTTAGTTTCTGAAAGCACAATGTTTTCGAATTTCCCCTGCATTCCCCGTAAGGACTCCAATTTGTCCCATTTTCACCATCGATTCGCCAAAATCCTTGAAGAAAGTTGATCCATGTTGATTTAATTGAGATAACACATAATGTTTTGTTTGAGTATCTGTAAGAAGAGCTGCATCAGACGCGAATAACCCTCTTCTTTTGCTAACCATAGTATAATAATCAGTGTCGAAACTCTTGAAACTTCCGGGGTCCATTTCAACAATTGTAGTCCCATCTGCAGGCTTACATTTGATCTTCAAATGATTAATGTAGTTTTGGTCCATGTTTGGATCCATGTCACCTTTGCCAGTGAAATTATACAAACGACTCGAAAAGGAAAAACAATGTGACATCCCAATTGTGTGTCCTCCTATGTAGAAGAGGGGAAAAAAAGAGTAAGATTGTCGTCCAAGGGTAATCAGTTGAAAAAATATGTATATGAAAATTTGAACACTCGTAACGAAATTTACCTGATAGAACAACAAGGTCTTTAACATTTAGTCCCAATGCACCAAATGTAGTTTTGAGAGTAGTGAAGTTATCAAAAGGAGTTGGTAGGTTTTTTGAGGCCTCTGAGAGAATTGAGACTCTTCCATCTCTTCTACCTAAGGGGACTGACCATGTTGGTCCATTTATCTGTATTACAACGAAATATGATATTTTATTTTGATCGGACTGAAAAAGAAAATATGACACATAAATTGAGACAGACAGAGTAATTAGTTACCAGTGAAACAGCGTCACGAGCAGCTAAGGCTAAAACATCAGAGCAAGATACAATGCCGGGGCACTCTTTCTCTAAAGCAGATTTAGCAGCATCTATCACTTGAAATCCTCTTAAGCTTTGATTTGGAATTGCATCTTTCTCTGCTTTATTTCCCTTTGTTGAATTTAGTAGCACTGAACCATCACATCCCTTCAAAAAAATATAAAAATAAAATAAATGTATTGACGGTGTATGTACTCCATCTGTCTCAATTTATGTGACATTTTTCGTTTATCAAGAATCAATATGACTAATCTTCGAGACTAATGCATTAAATGGTGGTGCTTACCCTAACAAAACAATCATGAAAGTGCATTCTCAACAAAGGGGCAGCCAAAGTAGGAGCAATAGAAATGAAGTGCTTTGTTGTTTCTTTCACAATTGCTTCCACATTTGGACATGTTTTCTTGTAGAATCCTACTTCCACACCTTCACAATTATTAGCAATCAAAAAGAGTTGAAAAATGAGAAATGAAAGAAATTTTAATGTTGCCATTAATATTTAATTTCTTTTTTCTCAACTAAATGTTTATGTTGTTATTTGCTTGAAAGGGATGATTTGAGAACAAAAATTCATGGCCTTTAAATAGGAATTAAGTAGATGGTGATGCATTTGAATTCTTTGATTTGTTTGAAGGGTAGATATGACATATAATTGAATGTTGATTTTATTATTTAGTAGTTAGCACCTTCTTAACTAAGCAATTTTTAATGTTCTTGTTAACAATATAAAAATAAGATTAAGAGGAATATCGATTAGTAATGTTGAGATTAGTTATGTTACGTTGTGCTTATGATTTGGTGTATTAAAGGAAAGTTCTATCTTTAACCATGTTTATTCATGTAGTGATACTCTGTATGTCATTTTATTACTTTGGGATCGCGTATACCAAACCGAACTTACTAATATTAAATTGAAAATCAATTTGGTACCGGTAGTGTTGATTTATTTATTTTCTCTAAGTTAATTGATGTCAAATGCATTAGGGGAATCTGCAACCCACTCCCTTATTTTTCTCCTGCAAACTAAAATGCTAATCATATACATGTATATCATTGCTTTTATACACTCTTCAATACTTAATTATAGGATATGGTTAGAATATTTATAATATTCCAAATTTTCGTTATATAAGAATCTCACATCGGTTAAGTGTATGAGTTGTACTTTTCTTATATGATTTCGGAAAATCCTTCTCACTCGAGCTTATTTATAGGGAAATTTAAAGTCTTAATGTTTCAAAATGGTATTCGAGCTAGACTTCAAATGTCTAGTTTTGAGCGTGTCAAAATCATGCATGCATCGATCGGTTATATCGTATATTGTACGTCTACTATTATATAGCACAATCATAAGGAAATACAACTTGTATGAGTTCAAAAACTGGAATGATAAGATTATGACTAACTAATATAAATGAAGTCAACAATACATTGAAATACAAATTAAATATTTGAAAATAAAAGAATAAGTAGTTTAGGTGCATTAGTGTATATGGAATCATGGATAGAGTTGAGAGTTGGTATGTATGTAAACTAGTTCTTTAGTTGTTAAGAGTAGCAATGTAGAATAATGCATGCTATAATGCCTAAAATAAGTGTGTTTTTTTTTTTTAATAAAAAAGGTTTGGTGAACAAAGTATCTTAGTTAGCCTGGTTCAGGGAAGGGCCGCATCCCAAGGAGTGTGATTAGATAACAATGACTCTACAGGTTGAATCTGTGATCTATAGTTCAGACAAATATAATTTTACCGTTACTCCAAGACTTCTCTTTCAATGGCTAAAATAAGTAACAATGAAAAATCGATAGAGAATTGGTCCAAAAAACCGAGTGTTCATTGGGTTTTCTCCTCATAAAAATGCGTGAAAATTTTACTTTTTTTTTTTTAAAGAAAACCAATAGAGAGACCCTCGATTTTTATTTTTTTTACAGAAACTGAGGGAGTCCGTCGAGTTTTGAAGTGCGAAATTGCAATTGAAGAGTATAAATAAAAAACAGAAAAAACATTTCATGAAAAAACAAATATGGTCGAGTGAATAAAATTGTCCAAAATCACATAAAATACATGAATTCGATTCAATTAGCTACATTTTTTTTATGTGAATTTCGAAAAAAACCAACTTTCTTGATTTTAACCGACTCTGTCCGTTGATATAATCCAAGGAACCAAAATCTGATGAGTATATATAACTTAAAAGCAAACATTAATATATAAATAAATTACCTCTTTACTAGCTACGCACTTGGTATGGTTGATAGAGATAGTATCGAATCTTCTGTTAAAACAATTTAATTAACAAATCAACCACACAACAGTACTAGTCCCTCTTGCATTTTCTAAAGGATATCTAGACCGTAAACAAAGAGAATTCATCCATTTCATGAGGATTTCGATGACAGATAACATGACTCGTAATTATTACAAATCCACTTCCGCTAATTAAATTTTTTCATAAGTCTCCTTAATTGATATTTTCACGATCGAAATACTACATTATATATTAGCAAAAAGAACTAACATTAAAAAAAAAAAGTTCTTAGCTTAGAAGGTGCTAACTACTAAATATTTAAAATCAACTCTCCATTACTAGCTCTACCATTTTAATAAATCAAAGGATTGATATCATAATTTGTTTCCTATTTAAAGAGCATGCATTTGTGTGTTCCAATCATCAATCACTTCAAGATTTTAATTTTCTCCAACAAAATAATATAATGGCAACATTAAAATTTCTTTCATTTCTCATTCTTCAACTTTTTTTGATTGTTAATAATTGTGAAGGTGTGGAAGTAGGATTCTATAAGAAAACATGTCCAAATGTGGAAGCCATTGTTAAAGAAACAACAAAGCACTACATTTCTATTGCTCCTACTTTGGCTGCCCCTTTGTTAAGAATGCATTTTCATGATTGTTTTGTTAGGGTAAGTAGCATCATTTAATGCATTAGTCTCGAAGATTAGTCAGATTGACTCTTGATAAACGAAAAATGCCACATAAATTGATACAGATGGAATACATACACCGTCAATATAACTCTTTTTTTTTTAACACTAATTCTTTTTTTTGTAGGGATGTGATGGTTCAGTGCTACTAAATTCAACAAAAGGAAATAAAGCAGAGAAAGATGCAATTCCAAATCAAAGCCTAAGAGGATTTCAAGTGATAGATGCTGCTAAATCTGCTTTAGAGAAAGAATGCCCTGGCATTGTATCTTGCTCTGATATTTTAGCCTTAGCAGCCCGTGATGCTGTTTCACTGGTAACAAATTACTCTATTCGTCTCAATTTATGTGTCATATTTTTTTTCTAGTCCGATCAAAATAAAATATCATATTTCTTTGTAATACAGATAAATGGACCAACATGGTCAGTCCCCTTAGGAAGAAGAGATGGAAGAGTCTCAATTCTCTCAGAGGCCTCAAAAAACCTACCAACTCCTTTTGATAATTTCACTACTCTCAAAACTACATTTGGTGCATTGGGACTAAATGTTAAAGACCTTGTTGTTCTATCAGGTAAATTTCGTTACGAGTGTTCAAATTTTCATATACATATTTGTTCAACTGAGTACCCTTGGACGACAATCTTACTCTTTTTTTTCCCTCTCCTTCATAGGAGGACACACAATTGGGATGTCACATTGTTTTTCCTTTTCAAGTCGTTTGTACAATTTCACTGGCAAAGGAGACATGGATCCAAACATGGACCAAAACTACATTAATCGTTTGAAGATCAAATGTAGGCCTGCAGACGTGACTACAATTGTTGAAATGGATCCTGGAAGTTTCAAGAGTTTCGACACCGATTATTACACTATGGTTAGCAAAAGAAGAGGATTATTCGCGTCTGATGCAGCTCTTCTTACAGATACTCAAACAAAACATTATGTGTTATCTCAATTAAATCCACATGGTTCAACTTTCTTCAAGGATTTTGGCGAATCGATGGTGAAAATGGGACAAATAGGAATCCTTACAGGGAGAGCAGGGGAAATTCGAAAACATTGTGGTTTCAGAAACTAAGAGATACTTTGATAAGCTATTTTGTTTTCACTTTCAAGATTTTAATAATTTTTGAATTGTTATGTACTATGGTGGAGAAACCTTTATGTATATGTTGTAATTAATAAAATTGTTTGTTTTGCTTTACTAAGCATGGATGCACATGATTAGAATTGTCTCTCTTTTAAGTGTTTTCTCTTAACAAAAACACTAAGAAATGAGCTTCTCTCAAGCAGAGTTCGCGGATCACATCATGCATTCTACAACCGTTAATTTTTCCATCAAATCTCGAACGATAAACGAAAATAAAACTTGTATCTTTAAGATCTTTCAAATTGCAAAATATAGAAAGCATGGTTTTTGGTGGTGATGCAAGTAATGGTCAGTCAATGCCAACACTTCCATGCATTTGAGCAACAACATCTGTTCTTACTGTTGTACCAAGTATCTCTTGCTTGCCTTTTAGAATATTTTTTAGTCGATCTTCTAGCTCAGAGAAGAACCCACGATTTGAAGACTTCGGTGCACCAATATTATCTTAGGGCTTAGCTCAAAATAAACTTAAAATAAAAACACTCTAGCCAGATTTGAAGCCATATCTCATGGGTGGATCATTTGAATTGTACCAACAACTCAATGAAACTCCTTTGCTCTTTGTGGGTGCACTGTTAATTATATCATAATTTCTGTCAGTTTCTCAAAATAGATAAACATATATACAAATGATTTTTTTCAAAGTTAACAGGTGCACGTGCACCCCCCGACCTAGAGGGTTGGGTCCGCCTCTGTAATCTAGCTAGTTCATCAGAGACAATGCAACTTGCTTTCCCTACTTTTATTAGAGAACTCATTTTCCTTATTTTCAAGGAGTTTGTCTTTTCTAAAGAAAATATTTTTCATTTTTCTTTACTTAAACGGCTAATTAAGTATTGAAGCGTAGAGGTTATAGGGGTCGCAAAATGAGCATAAAATCATAATCCACACAACCATTTAGGTTTGGGCGTGTTAATGACCTGCTTATTTTATTAACTCAACATAAGGAACAACAGACATAGACATATGTTCACCTAAAGCATACATTTTAGTTTGCAGATTCCCCTAATGCATTTGACATTAATAACTTAATATAGTAAGTTTGGTTTAGTGGCCACAAAAGTAATAAAATGATAAATAGAGTACTATTTCTACATGAACTTGTGATTAATTATTAATTACACTACTAATGGGTTTTATTTGAAGCATCCACAACAAGAATTTTTTTTCATTGTCTAAGCACATGGTGGTAAGATTCGATCACATGATCTCTACCTGCTTTAAAGAAAGAATACTTTTATTTAAGGATAAGCCAGTTTCTACCAAATACGACTCCACTCTGTTTTGACTTAATAGAGAGTTGATATTCCTCTTAACCTGATCTTTATATAATTAGAAAGAACTAACATTAAAAATTGCTTTGTTAAGAAGGTGCTAACTGCTAAATAATAAAATCAACTTTCCATTATATGCCAGCTCTGTCCATTTAATTGTTTTCATAATTTGCTTCCTATTTATAGGCCATGTATTTGTGTTTACCAATCATCCCTTCAAGCAAATAACAACATAGAGATTTGGTTAAGAGAAAACATAATATAATGGCAACATTAAAATTTCTTTCATTTCTCATTCTTCAACTCTTTCTTGTTGCTAATAATTGTGAAGGTGTGGAAGTAGGATTCTACAAGCAAACATGTCCAAATGTGGAAGCAATTGTCAAAGAAACAACAAAGCACTACATTTCTATTGCTCCTACTTTGGCTGCCCCTTTGTTGAGAATGCACTTCCATGATTGTTTTGTTAGGGTAAGCACCACTATTGAATGCATTAGTCTCGAAAATTAGTCAAACTGACTCTTGATAAATGAAAAACGTCACATAAATTGAGACAGGTGGACTACATACACCGTCAATATAGTTTTTTTTTTTTTACACTAATTTCTTTTCTCCTTTTTGTTGTAGGGATGTGATGGTTCAGTGCTACTAAATTCAACAAAAGGAAATAAAGCAGAGAAAGATGCAATTCCAAATCAAAGCCTAAGAGGATTTCAAGTGATAGATGCTGCTAAATCTGCTTTAGAGAAAGAGTGCCCTGGCATAGTATCTTGCTCTGATATTTTAGCCTTAGCTGCCCGTGACGCTGTTTCACTGGTAACGAATTACTCTATTTGTCTCAATTTATGTGTCATATTTTTTTTTTAGTCCGATCAAAATAAAATATCATATTTCGTTGTAATACAGATAAATGGACCAACATGGTCAGTCCCATTAGGAAGAAGAGATGGAAGAGTCTCAATTCTCTCAGAGGCCTCAAAAAACCTACCAACTCCTTTTGATAACTTCACTACTCTCAAAACTACATTTGGTGCATTGGGACTAAATGTTAAAGACCTTGTTGTTCTATCAGGTAAATTTCGTTACGAGTGTTCAAATTTTCATATACATATTTGTTCAACTGACTATCCTTGAACAACAATCTTATTCTTTTTTCCCCCTCTCCTCCATAGGAGGACACACAATTGGGATGTCACATTGTTTTTCCTTTTCGAGTCGTTTGTATAATTTCACTGGTAAAGGTGACATGGATCCAAACATGGACCAAAACTACATTAATCGTTTGAAGATTAAATGTAAGCCTGGAGATGTGACTACAATCGTTGAAATGGATCCTGGAAGTTTCAAGAGTTTCGACACTGATTATTATAGTATGGTTAGCAAAAGAAGAGGGTTATTCGTGTCTGATGCAGCTCTTCTTACAGATACTCAAACAAAACATTATGTGTTATCTCAATTAAATCAACATGGATCAACTTTCTTCAAGGATTTTGGAGAATCAATGGTGAAAATGGGACAAATTGGAGTCCTTACTGGGAATGCAGGGGAAATTCGAAAACATTGTGCCTTCCGAAACTAAGAGGAACTTTGATTTGGCCTTATTTTTTGTTGCAAAATTTTAATAATTTTTGGGATTGTTACGATGAAGGGGATTGGATCACTGTGGTGAATAATTTGTTTTTTCTGGTTCTTTTTATTATGGTGGGGAAACCTTTATTGTATATGTTGTAAATTTGTTTCCTAAAGTATGTAACTAATAAAAATGTCCTTTTGATACAACTTCTAGTTCCCCTTCTCGGTTAGAAGTTCACTCGTGTCTGATCAATTGCTATTGAATTATAGGAATATCATTTCTTTCGTATCTCATTTTATGTGAAGATAACCAATTATTATGTAGTTAAAAGAAAGACTATTAACACATAAATAAATATATGCAAATCAAAACCCAAATATTCACCAAATGAGATGTGGGTGAGAAGAAGATATTATTAAGCAAAGTTACGTCCTCTCACACACCTTGAATGTGTGTACTACACCAACTCTTGTTGATACTAAATGCGAACTCCCATCACTCATGTCTGCCATAGATAGGATGTATGGTGTTATCCAACACTTTTTCGTTAAACATGTTGCTCTTGAAAATCAAACCCATGGCATCGACTTTAATTTGATACCACTTTTAGGATAAAGTGTTTTATCATTTGCCTAAAGCGCAATTAATCGGACTAGTATACCAAATGGTTCTAAAAGAAAAAAAGATCCAATAGCTGAATTAGTCTAATGAAATACCTTCCGTTAACCCTCCTAGCTCCGCCATGTAGGCTCAGAATTTGTTGAATATTCAGAAGTTCATTATGTACGTTTTTTAGCAGGTAAATGAAGGAACGCAAATACTTATATAACTTCTTTTCACTTTATGTTGTCATGTTATCAACCTTCTGCCATATTTAACCAATTATTCGTGCCGCATCCACCTGTTTTAGAGTTCAGATATTCTATTTGAGGTGTCCACAGGAAAATTTGCAAAATGACAATTTCCTTGTATCTGTGTACTGATTCCCTTCAAATGCATAAGAGAAGTAGTAACAGTTCATGACCCTCAAATGTTGAAAGTCACAAGAGAGAGCCTTGATGATGTTCATATTCAACGCCCTACCGACAGTTGGATCTAAAACCTCTGATGATTATTTCTTGCTTGAAACGTAAATGCCAGATATTATGGCCACTCCTGCAACTGCAACTCCAAGGGTTGTCACAATCTTCGCAACAGAAATGAGAGGTTTGGGTGACGGTATTGATAGTAGTTCCTTAACCTGTGGCAGCAAATAAGTACACAATAGCCTCTCAATAATTTTATGGGTAAGAAGCTCAAATTGAGTCTTACACTATGTGAATACGAAAAATCAATCAAGCTCTGTTTTCATATATTTCGCGATGCACAACAGAGGATATCCAAGTCTTACTGAAATTGTCAACAAGAAGAAATGTCTATTACCTCAATAGGTTGCTTCCAGTTCTTCTTGATTCCTGGAAGGTGACCCTTGCCAACAACTGCGACTACAGAGCTGTGTTCACGGGCAACTTTTATTAACATTGATGACATAAACCTGCAAAGAGAGAGTGGAAGATTCTTCATATTTGTTAGGTGGTACAAGTAAATTACTTTCAAGATTATCAAATGTCAAAGCCAACATGTTGGTTCAAAACACTCACACTACATTTTTTTTTTCCAAGACAGGAAGAATGATGTTACTACTAGTCTGCTTGATTAGACAAATGAAACAATTTGTTCCAAGCACACTAACATAGGACTTTCAAATCATTGGTAATTACAATACTATAGGTGAATTAGTCAAAGACTGATGACATTTAAGCTAAAGCATCTAGGCAAGATATTACTTTTTTCTTTAGTCCAACCAAACAATCACAAACTAGTACATCAATGGCTTTTTTCTTGGCACTACCCCCTTTATTTTTCTGTTGGGTGGTGGGTGTTAATGTCTGTTACCGCCATAAGATATTGAAATTCATTTCAGTCTAAGGGAGTACTATAGTAAAACTGGCTTTATTTCTGGGAAAACTAGAAGCAAACAAAGGAAGTGATAAGCAATAATGCTCTGGGGAGACTAGAAGTGAACAAAGGAAGTGACAAGCAATGAAACACGGAGATTCCTTGAGAAAACATTCATTAACCCTTCACCTAAAGGAGCACAACAGTGAGATAGAGCAACACTCTCGTGCTCTAGACCTCACAGACATATGAGTCCCTTACTCATATTATTTGAGATTATATGAGTACATGAAAAAGACATTGTCCAACAGCCTATAATCAAACGTTATGTCAACCCACACTAAGAAAGAATACCTAAAGACATAGAAGTAACTAATCAGAGCATTCTCAATGTTTTGATTTGGATTGACTTGGTCATACAAAAGCCATCTAATTCTAAAATCTTTACGAATGCCAGACCTGACAGTATGTTCCTTATTCTAGACTCAAAGCCAACAAACAACTATAATCACCTTAAATACACAAAACAAAACCATAGAACAAGCAGGCAGCAAAACAAACTGGTATCATACCAACAGACCTCGCATGGGGTGAGGAGGAGGTTTCTGTTGTGTGTGTGTGTGTTTGGAGGGAGGGGATAGCATGCAAGTGAGAGGACTAACTGATCTCGCTCATGAACTAGGGTATCCATAAGAGTAGGGAACTGCTTGCTCATTTCTTGAATCACAAGAGTCAACATGTCAACATCATCCATATCCTTCAACTGCCCACCAAAAATAGTTTGGCATAAGTAACATATGATATTCCTCTTCATAAATGAAATTACTTTATGCAGAGTGGGACAATCCTATAGAATCTTATGCAACAAACCTACCATTTTGACGAGATCTTCAGGCTTTGGTAAAAACACTGCTTGGAACAATAGAGAGTACACCAATTTTGTCTTGTGCCAAAGTGGCATTTTTGCCCATGTTCTTCGTAATGTCACCTGTTCATAATACAAGATACAACAATTCATTATACTGAAAAACAAACGAAAAACCAAAGATACCAAGCAAAGCAGCAGTGAATATGCAACTGTTTTTTCCTTTTCTTCTTGTGGAATCTGCTACCAAAGAAAGTGTAATTGTAAGCTGATAAATCATGCATAAGAAACCTTATATGTTTATAGAGATGTGCTCCAGCCTCCATGAAAGTGGTACTCTAGTGCATTAGAAAAAGATAGATAGAGAATAGAGAATAGAGAGAGAGAGAGAGGATCAGTGCAGCAGTATCTGGAGGAATTTTGATTTATTTTGCTGATCCATCTGTGGGATTATACTGGCATGTTCTTGTTGTTGTTTGCTGATTCATCTGGAATGAAATGAAATTCTAGAACATCAAACACGTTTGTTCTCTAATAGCCCTTATCCAGTAAGCAGAGTAAACTATTCAATAACACAGATGATTAATGTTTTCTAGTAATTATCTCAGAGAAGGGAGAGAAGGGAGAGAAGGGAGAGAGACGAAGAGGAATGCTTCATACTTATCAACTCTGATGTTTATGGGACACAACAGGACAGCGATCTCAATTTTTCCATGATCACAGGGGACATGTGGTGATGTAAAAACATTATCCAGTTAAAGCAGGGATGCACATGATCAATTTTGAGACACAGAAGCAAACAGACCAATTAATAACGGAATGAGTGAAAATGTCTTACTTGCACGGGACGGTCACCAAGAATCACTTTACCACCGTACTTCATTGCTTCTTCATATGCCACACGAAACTCCGCCCCGGGAAAAACCTCAAGCTTGGTAGCAACCTAAAACACAACGTAGATTCAATGAGTGATCAGCATTCCACAGCACTAATGTTAAGGAGTAACATATCACTTCCGAACTGTAAGGACAACTTTTGAGATTATGATCATGCCTTGGCAAGAAACCAGCTGTAGAGTATCCCAAACGGATTTTGATTTTTCTTCCACATCTCCACCATTTCTCCCATTGTTGGTACCTGGCCATATCAGAGTCGGGTATGTTAGATATTAAACCTAAAGAGGAGAAAATGGATCCACCATTACATCTTTCATCAAAACAAAAATCAAAACTAAATGATACGAACACCAGCAAATGAAAATACTCGAATTGAATGATAAATCAATCAAGGACAGAATATCAGAATATACTTATCTGATTCTATAACATAGAAAGAAAAAAATAGGTGTAATTAATATGTTCGCTTAGAAAATAAAGACATTAATACCATGATGCCAAAAAAATATATGCACAAAAGAAAGAGAGAGAGAGAGAATACAGTTCTCTGGTATAGCCTATATCAAAAGGTCATTTCACTTTTCATCTATGTCCATGACCGAGTTGACATATATTAACATACACATCAGATACACCCTTGATTGAATCTGGATTTTTCTCATGGATCTCTTGATATGCCTTAGTAATTTTAATTTAAGACTTCCAATAAATGAATCCGAATTGCAAAACGTAAAGGTAAGAGAAGAGTGGTGACCTAACATCTGCATACGAAATACTAAAGTGAGACAGTCACAAATTAGAGGAGAAATCACTTTTTTTATCCCCCTGACATATACCTCACTCTGTCGTTGCACATTATTAGTTTCAACTATTAGTTTTTAGCAAAAAAATCCTTCTTTTGATTTTTTTCATTATAAAATAAGAGGAAAAGAAATATTTCAAGCTAAAGTACACTCCGTCCTTTCCAACCTGCAGTCTACCATCTCCAGTCACCCCTTCACCTCCCAAAGATGAGGGAAGGAGGAGAAGGAAGAGCATAGGAATAACCTCCTATTATAAGGTTGCATGAAAGCACCAAAGAAGCAACAAGGATTCAGAAATCAAATCATAATCCTCCATTACAACATTGAAAGAATGCATACAGGGGCAGAGGCACGTGAATCCAAGGGGTGTCATCCGACACCGCTTGGTCAGGAAATTTTTAAATTTGTATATATATATTATGATGCAAAAGAAAGTATGGAGTAAATACTAAAGACATGACACTGCTTGACAGAACACCTTCAGTAGCTTACTGGTAAGAAGCTTCAATGTTTTACTTGAGGTTACGTGTTCGACCCTTGGCTTGAACCCTCAACGCCATGCTTAAAACGGAGAAACTAATACAACTAGCCAACTTCATTGAATTTAAAAATCTGCTCACATAGTATTTAAGTGCAAGTTTGACTAGCAATCAATAAATGCTTTAATATTGTTGTGAAATTAGATTACTCGAACACCTTAAAATTCTAAATTTGAAAAAATTATTCATTTATTTGAGATCCACTTGAGCTTCTAGCTGGCTTTCTAAACTTTCTTTCAACCTCTCTCGTTTGGGAAGAAAAGGCTGATTCTTTCATGCTCGTATACCAAGAAACAATTGAAAAAAAGTTTTCATTTTACAATTTGTAATATTTGGAGATTACAGTTGCTTTGCAGTTTTTGAAGATTAAATGTGTTGCGTGATGCTCTTTTAATTGTAAGTTCTTTTTATATCCCCTTTTTAGTTGGAATTTGTAGAAAACATTTATCAATTTTTCTTGGGGGGGATTGGATTCTATATAACTAAATTCATCTACGGTTCATTTGAATTTATATTTTACTTTGTAATGTATCTGGAACTTAGTTTTCTAAAATATGACGTCACTGTAGTATTCATTTTTTCACTTCTTTAATGTCGACACTGCTTGCGAGAAATACTGCGTACGCCACGGAATACATATGTACATCAACTCTGAAATTTGATCCTTTTTCCTCAAAGGACTCCTTATACCAGTCAGGAAACAATTCTATACTTATATTTAAACAATAGTTGCCAAAATGCTGGATATTCTCCTAAACAAAAAAACTAACTGTTTCCAATGCTCTCTGCAAACGGCATGAATTATGGAGTGATAAAAAGAGAGCCTGCCAATAGAAAGACTGACCTTTAAATTCTGAGGTGTAAGTATACCCACCCGACCTGAGCATAACTCCAAGAAGACAACCTGTCATCAACAATCCAGTATAAATCAGACTGACATTCAACACAAAAAAGAGAAAAATATAGCATGCACCACAGGCGATTGTTAGAAGTACGACCTCTGGTTTCAAGAAATTGATTACTGCTTCAACTTCTTGGCAGGATTCCTGTAACCATGCATAGTAAAGTTAAGATGATTATACACCCTTTATAACTCAATCTGTATTACATCATCAGTTTCTTTAATATGAACAATTAACTGGATTAAAGGTCAATATTTATATATACGTCACATATAAAGCTTCAAACTTTATCAATCTAAGCAAGATAAAGGAGAAAGTAAGAAAGACAAAGTATGAAAATAAAGAAAGTACATATTCATACACGCTTAGTTTATAACTTTATATGATGAGGCATGGGAACTATTGCCTTATGTCACGTCTTCTACTGTTATTTAACATCTTAACTTCAAGAAGTGTCCATCCTATTCGTCACCAGCTGATGTTGAGTCAAATATAAGACTAAACAATATCTCATCAGCAATGGTCACAAGATATCTAATAATAATCCTATGTTGTTAGAGCATCATTTCAGTAAACTGTTATTGATGATCTACTAATTCCATCTCTGCTACTGGGAGGCTGGATTATACTAAAATTAAATACTAATCTTAAGAAGCCTTGTGCATAAAAAGTACTTTTAAGTGTGAATACTAAAATGCAATTAAAGAACAGTAAATTTACCGAAGAAACGTGAGCAGTGCCAACAACATACACATCGCAAATGCCTCCATTGGCAGAAGAATCACAAGTTAGCATCATTACACTCCTCGACAATTCCTCCGGCAAAACCTTCCTTTCATATCCTTCTCCTTCACCTTCCACATTCGCCGAAATTACCTCTTCGATTCCTTGCTCCTCCACAACACTCGCTTCCGAGCCTTCCGAATTCAAATTAGCAACTTCTTCATCAACGTGAACAAAATCCTCCACCACCGACGCCGTCATCGGACTAGAACTCATCTCCACCGGCATACGCCTCCCGGTGACCGCCGAGTAGGAGGAGGAAGATTTGCACTTCACGCAGATCGATGAAAACGTAGGACTTACGACGGGATATTTAACGGGGAGAGATTTGACCGGGAAATGACGAAGGTGCGGTGAGCCGGTGAATGAGTTGAACCGGTTCGACTCGGCCGAGTTGAGAAAGGTGAGTTGGCGAGTCAATCGACGGAGCATGAAGATTTTAAGATGTAACCGTTTTTATTTTACTGTTTTTATATACCTTGCTTTGGACACAAGAGATCATGACACGTGGCAAGATGGTGTGACTCTAATTGTTTGCTTTCTCATACCTTACTTTTATTGCTAAGTTTCCTATGTTATGACTAGGATCGTTTGATATGCGTGATGAGATATTGAATCTACACATCATAACTTAAATCGTTTAGTATGCATAATTGAATTTGCACATTATAACTTTGGATCATTTGATATGTGTAATGAGATAGAAAATAATGTATAAAATTTATACATTAAAATTTTAATTATTGATAGAAAATAATAATTCACCAAAGGGCATTTTAGAATATTTTTAATCCTTTTTCTTTAAACAAAAGATAGTGTTGGATCATTAGCACTAAATAAAGTTATAAAATGTTTTATTTCGTAAATTTTAATTTAATCGGGCAGATATGCAAATATTGAAGACCAATGAAAATAAAAGGTATTTTATTTAGAAAAAAAATAACACTCTACATAAAGTGGTAGTATCCATCTATAGCCATCCGTAAACTATTGAGGTGGTATCCAAAATTAGGGTTCTGAGAACTCTGGATTTTGCTCGGTTGTATCGATCCGTTTTCTTGTGAGCTGAGAATTTCTCTGCTGCAAATACAAATCCCAATCCCAATAATTTTGTATACAAAATCGATGATGGTGGAAAGGAAGCTGTATAAAACGAAACTATGCATGCTTTATCAGAGAGGTCGTTGTCATCGTCAGACTTGCTCTTTCGCTCATGGCAATGCTGAGCTCCGTCGCTTCTCCGGTTCCGGTGGCGGTAATTTTGTTATTTCTCTATATTTACTTGTTTAACACTTGCCATATACAGCTATACTTCGTTTTACTTCGCCCATGTTCTGTTTTTTTTTCTTTTTTATGATGATGACTGTCAGTTTTTGTGCACCTCGATTAATTCTACAGTATGATGCTACCTCCCACCCACAATAGGTAACTCAATCCACCTAGGCTGAGCATGAACAGATGAGAAGAAATCTTCTTTTTGTTACTTGGCCATGTTTACTTTGACACTTCCATCAAGAAACTATTTTTTAGGGTTTATTTTACTAAATTAATCCTTTGAAGATGAGGATAATATTGGGACAAGTGAGGCTTGCTCAAGTGGTTGAGCACCTCCACTATGAATCAGTAGGTTTGAGGGTTTAAGTCATGCAAGAGGGAGTGAGAAAAAAAAATTGAAAAGGAAAAAGGATAGTATAGGAAAAAAATTATAATTTTTTTTATGACAAAGGAAACCCGTAGCCGCTATCCTTTGGGTGCGTACAGGGTAAAACCCCCGCTCCTCTGCAATAGCTCGCAAACCACACAGGAGGGTTAATCCGCACCAGGCAAGCCTTGTGCTACGAGCTCAACCCAGAAGGCAAACCCCTTGCTTTCGCTGGCAAGGGGTTTCAAACTTGAGACCTCCAACATGGAATTCTCAAGCCCAAACCACTGAGCCATTCCGAAGGATAAAAAAAATGATACATTTATCTTGGGAAAAAAATCTATTTTTGGCATAAGATCCAAGTAAAATGCATCCAGTCTCAAATTAGTTGTCATGTTTCGCTTCTTGAGTTAGTTTGATTAATCTTTCAAGCTAAATTGGATAGGATTAATTCATAACTCAAGATAATACTTATGCCGAAACAGGCTGTTAAACTTTTCACATTTTCAATTTGCCTTACTGGATGTGTTCATATGGGACATCACATGAATACTGAACTTCAGTGTTTTCAAATACTGGGGATAGTATTCAATGGGTGAAGCAGGCTCTTAATATTCATATGTTTCATCTTGCCTAACGAACATGTTCTTCTACGATATTACATGATACTAACACTGCTTAATTTATTTTAAGCTTATTTAGCTTAAGTGTCAAAAGGTCTTACATACTTTAAACAAATTTAAGGTACATTTGAAAACTGTAGTTTAAACTTCACACATAATCCTTCTTTTCCATTTTAGGTTGTCTGTGAGTATTGTCAAAACCTTTAAGAAGGCAAAACATTTGATAGTTTGGAGAAGCTCTATTAAAGTAGTATACATAAAGAGCCTACACAAAATATGGTTCTCTACAAATGACAACAATCTGCTCATAAACAAGAACTTATCAGTGCACCAAACACCAAGAATAAGAGGATATTCCTTACATGCAAAAAGTCATATTTTCTTTTACCAAGACACATTCATTTTCTTTATCTCAAAACTCTTCTCTCCTAAAACAAAACTCATGTGATGCCTAAGGCCATATCCCCTTTGGCAAGAGGCAAGTCCTTATCGCCTATTACTAGCGAGGCGATCTTGAAAAGGCGAGTGGCGATGCTGCGAAGCGACAGAGGCGTCACTTCCTTTTTTTTTTATAAAAAAAAGAAGGCCTGATTTAATAATTAAAAGGCAATATTAGGCTTTATTTGGTGTTTTGGACATTACTAGCGAGGCAATCTTGAAAAGGCGTGTGGCGACGCGGCGAGGCAAAAAGGTGAGGCGATAGAGGCATCACTTTTTTTTTTTTTTTTAAAAAAACAGACCTGATTTAATAATTAAAAGGCAATATTAGGGTTTATTTGGTGTTTTGGACATTACTAGCGAGGCAATCTTGAAAAGGCGTGTGGCGACGCGGCGAGGCAAAAAGGTGAGGCGATAGAGGCATCACTTTTTTTTTTTTTTTTAAAAAAACAGACCTGATTTAATAATTAAAAGGCAATCCCTGGGTTTATTTGGTGTTTTGGACAAACACGGCTCTCTTCTCCCTTTTTCTCTCCAGTTCAAATTTGCGACCTTCAGCTACGGGACTTTCAGCTTCTCTCTTCTTCTTCTTTCTTCTTCAGTCCTCTGCTTCGCGACCTCAGCAGGTACGTTTTTCTTCTTCTTCTTCTTCTTCTTCTTCCTGCTGCTGCTGCTGCTGATAAAGTACCAATTTACATATGTAATCCTCCTCTGTCAAATTCTCATCTGTCAAATAATTTTCCCTTGCTGCCAATCAAGCGAAGAAGCACATCTGTCTCTTTCTGGGTGCGTTAGAATCCAAATCAATGTATGCGGAAAGCAAGACTTTCCTCTTACCAAAACTTGTGGTAGTATGACATTAATGAAAACACTCTAGCTCTCCTCACCCCAATCCTGGAATTCATCAACTTCCTAGTAAATTCCTTCTAAATATCATGTCCTGCAGAACTCCTCCTCCTTGTGTCCTCTGAATCTGTTGCACGTTCTTCTTTCTGTCTTGAGATTTTGTATAAGTTGGGAAGGAAATTCCCAATGTGCTCTCTCCACACCACCTGTTGCCCCAAAAACTAACTCTACTTCCAACACTTACCCTTCCAAGTCCTTGATGTAACGATGCCACTGTAAGCTTCCCATCCTTCCGAGATATTCCTCCATAGTCCGCATCCATAAGGTAGCATGTTGTTTTTAGTCACCTATCCCCCTTTTCGTCGATATTTTCTTGCGATCATCCCCTCCCTATAAAGTATGTTCTCAGTTCCTGCTCTCCATATTATTTCCAAGCAAAGCCTTCTTAGCTTTGCCGGTTTGTTGAGAGTGTTGCTTCCTCTAACTAATTCTTCCGACTGGTTCATAAATATAAGAGTAAAGAGTTGATGAAGTTTCATCTTGCATTTCACTTCATTTTTTATTTGTGTTTGTTTCTTATATTTAACATTTTCTAGTGTAGTAGATTGTAAAATTTATTGAAGGAATGAAAGAGAAACAAGATAGTTTGTATAAGTACATCAGATATCACATATCATGAATATTCTCTTACCTTTCGTGTCAGCTCCCGTTTTGCTTGTCAATCATTTCCGAATAATTTGGGACTAGAGAAAAGTGAGAAAACTGAAAAAGTTAAAATTATAGGAAATGCATTAGTCACCTATCAAAGGAGCAGGAACCTATCCATATCTTGATCATAAATTCTCACTAGATATATTTAGTATTTTTACCTTGTTCTGCATTGTTTGTTTTGCAACTTTTGTGTTTTACTATTATGAAGCTTTTTTGGCACCTCTCTGCTATGTTTTGGTTTAAATTCAGTTTAAGAGTGTTGTATTGTGTACTGATGTTACTGAATTTAAGGGAGAAATTTCACACTTCAGGTTATTCTATTGGACAGTGAATAAAAGCCTATCAACTGACAGGTTTTAGTATTTCTTATCAGAAAGGAATTTGCTGCTTGCTTTATCTTTGTGCTGCTTATGGTATTTTTCTCAGCATCTTGGTTTATCATATTGCATCTTGAAGCAGCAGCGCATGAGAGATCAGGATATGTTTCTCTGGACATAGTATCTTCCATATATTATTTACAAATCTGCCAGCTTGATGAACCATATGAATGCTGTGCCCTAGTAATTTCTTCACCCTTATATTCCTCGAGAATATGGTGTTCCCTTCTTGTGACTTCTGTTTGAATGAATCTTCAAAGGAATCTGTTGGATGGTATTTTTGTCCAAGAAGACCTGTTTATTATCCTATATATTGTCATGCGGCTTGGATAATCCATATCCTTTTGATATGGCTGCTAGCAGATATATGTGCTGTAGCAATTTTTTTACCGAGCAAGATGCAAGGATGTCTACTACTTCTGTTGGTTCTATGATATTTGAAGCTCTTCTGGGTAAAAGCTCAAAAAACTGGTATTCTATATCTGTTCATTGTATATGAGAGAAGTAGTTTCTATGGCTCCTTTTGGAACTCACAGGAAGGCAGTATAAATATTTGCTGTTATGTTTCTCTTGTAGTTTGATGTATTGGTAAGATTAACTCCATTATTCATTCTTGGTGATTTAGTTGGTGTGAATTTGATCAATATGTTGAATCAACTACTGGATCCAGTTCAATTAAAAATATAATCTTACCATTGCAGAAATGCGAGATTTTCGTGGTCATGACTTGAGAGAGAAGCTTGATAGAGAGCATTCTCCAGTGGGCAGATACTCCTCTGGTAAAGGGCATTCTCCAGTGGGCAGATACTCCTCTGGTAGAGGGCATTCTCCAGTGGGTAGATACTCCTCTGATAGAGGGCATTCTCCAGTGGGCAGATACTCTTCTGAAAGAGGGCATTCTCCAGTGGGCAGATACTCTTCTGATAGAGGTGCAAGAGAGAGACATGCATCCCGTGGTCAGAGCTTGTTTCTTTCACTTTCACTTTGCTGTCGTTGTCGGATCTTTATAGACTTATTTACTCTTGCTCATCTGCTGAAAGGATTAGTCGAGTGATTAAGAGTACTCATTCCATGGAAACATACTTGCTGGAGGTCCTTATTTCTGTCAGGGGATCATGTGAATTTGTTGGCTAGATGTAGCCATTGTTTCACATAGATTAGGGGCTACTATATTCTCTGGTTCTCTTTCTTGTCCTTCCTTCATGGTTTTGTCCATTCATATAATATTTCCTTTTGATTTATTTTTCAGGGCGCAGTCCTCCTGAGTCTGTTGAGAGGAGGTAAGTTTATCAATATCTTGTGTATACTTCATTTTAGGACTTAGTGATACATAATATACAGGTCTTTGTTGACAAATTACATACTCAGGCTTTAGATGGAAATCTTGAACCGACTTCAGGTCACTTAGAAATTAGTTGGGAGCTGATCGAGCTTGAATCCATTTCCTTATGATTTATGTTAGTTATGTAAACCTTAATTGCTACTTAAAATGGAATTTATTCTGTCTCCAGTTAGACAATTTTATCTTGTAGCATATGCTATATTCCATTTGTGGTAATTGTTTCAATACAGTTAATAAGATCACTGTAAGAAGACCTAAGGTGTCCCTTATTTAATTAATTAAGGGAAATCTCTCAGCAGCTCCCTAAGGGAGAATATTTACAAGCAAAGAGGTTAGCAAAGAGGTTAATTGGCTCTTCCCAAAATCTTGAGATTTCTAAACCCCTTTAGAGAGCATCATTGGACAATTAGTAATTTGGTATGCTTTTCATGATAAAGACAATTTGCTAACTTTCAGATGGTTAATCTAAATTCTTTAATCCTTCTTTTACCTTTACCTGATACTCTGTCCATAATTATAATGTTCGAATAATGTCTGTCAAAAAAAATAATTCATTATGTTCTAGTAACATCAGAAAAATGGTATATTGCAGTGATAGAAAGCGCAGGATGAAACATCATTCGGATGGTCAAAGTGACATCTCTGGAAGTTTGAACATGTCAGATGGGACAGGAGATCACGTGAAGGAGAAAAAACATTTATCGTCCAATTCCAAAGATGTCCTTCAGGTACTGGGAGTGGAGAAGAACTTTGTTGTCCTAGTTCGCGAATGGCGTTGTTCATCAGCCCTTCTTTTGCCTGCTCTTTCTTACCTCCTCGTTATATATATATATATATATATA
>NW_006239064.1:367923-388282 GCF_000226075.1 Solanum tuberosum | reverse complement strand
TATTTATTTACATTGTAGTGATTTCTGTCTGTCCTTCATGTTGCAGCTTAGGCAATTGCAATCCGAAATCAATATGTTGGATGATGAAAAACGAGAACTGGAGGTTGGTTTTGTTTTTCTTGTAATTGGTTGTTTGCTGCTTAATTGACTTTCTTTTATTGGTTGCTTCTTGCATAATTTTGGAGATAGTCTTTCCACTGGATTTCTTTTTTAATTATATTTCTAAGCAAGTGCTTGCCAGTTATGTCTTTGGTATTTTTTTATCATATGCATTTATATATATCCTTTGATTTATTTATAGACCAAATCTGATTGGACTATGAATTCATGTGTCTAACATGTACAGGTGTGTATCGGTACATGCATAAATGTTTTTTCTTCCTTTTCACGTGTGTATTGCAAAGGTATAATAAAGATAATGAGATTGGTGATTTAATAATCCATGTATCGCTATCAGGCTATACTAGTATTTCATGAAAAGTCAAATATTATACGAGAAGTAGGCTCTTCAATCCGTCAGAAGTTCAATATGATTTTATGTTTTTTTTTTTTGATGACATGGGAAACCCGCAGCCGCTACCCTTTGGGTGCGCACAGGGTAAAACCCCCGCTCCTATGCAATAGCTCGCAAACCACATAGGAGAGGTAACATGCACTAGGCAAGCCCGGTGCGGCGAGCTCGACCCAGAAGGCAAACCCCTTGCTTTCGCTGGCAAGGGGTTTTGAACTTGATCACAGCAATAGTGAAGTTTCTGACCTAAGTTAGAAGCTCAAACCTTTAATCTTTTGTGCTAACTTATAGCAGTGAAATAGATGTTAATTATTAGAGAAGTCTTTGCTCTTCTATCTATTTATTCATTTGCCATTAGCAGATGTAAAGGCTCTCATTAATGTTTACTTGCCTCCATTTCACTCTCTTCTTAGTTCTTTCTTCGACAGACTATTCTACTTCCTTTCTCTGTGCCCTTCCCCTTCTATTTAACATATTCTTTTGCTCCTTGCTTTAACATTTCAAGTTTATTCCTCAATACTTCTCTTTTTTGGTTGGAACTTGGAAGATATACCTTGAAGAGACAACTTGTCAGGCAGAAAGTCTAGCTTCAAAAAATCAGGAACTAGAGATGGAACTTTTCAAGGAAAAGGAGGAACGTAGAAGGTAACTATTTGTTATAATGCATTTCAAAATCTTTTAATTTGAGTCTGGATATACCTTTTCCTTACGTCCTGTCCATCCAATCCTGGCTTTTCCCCCAGGATTACTTCGAAGACTAAGCAGTTCATTGAAGCATATAATAATCACTCACGGTTAGAAGCTGAACTGAAGAGGTATTGTAACAATATTGCTTCTTCTATTGACTTCCTCCTCCCCATCCACTCCAGATTCTTGTCATCTAAAATCATTGGTCAATTTCTGTTACTTTTTGTCTCCATGAACACTCAGTGGTGATAGTGCAATTGTAGGTCAGAAGCTCAGCTTCAAAAGCTCGCTAATAAACTAAGCTCAGATTTCATCAGAACTGGTGCAAGTGAAGAGGATTCTGCCATCAACTTTAGTGATGAAGGGATGGCTGGTAATCATTTTAGCTCATTGGTAGAGCAGCAGAAGAATACATCACCTACCAAGAAAAGGCCAAGAATTCATCATGAAGCTGATGAAACGTCAAATCAAGGTAAGAAATGACGATTATGTCTTAAGAGTGTAGCTTTTCAAATAAAATAATTGTACCTGTGCTTCTTATCATAATCTAGAGCACTTGAGCTGAATTTTCTAATTTGTCATCAGCTTTAGGTGTGCTTGCCTTTTTTATGTAATTGGTTTTCTTTCCTGAACAAAACTGCCTAGGACCTCAGAGTATGTCTCAGTGCCCTGCTGTTCTTTCGGTAAATATATAGAGTCGAAGCGGTTGTTGCAGTCTTGGGCCGAAATAATTCATACTAAGTGCTTGTTTCTTGCTCATCTTTTACAAATTCAGTTCCCCCATACTCAACTGAAGTCAGTTGACTAAGACAGTCTACGAAGATGTGAATAATAATTGAATCTAAGAAAAAGAATATCTTAGATTGTGTATAGATAGTTTAAATGAATTTCGATTATTGTATTTGGTGTGACAAGTTACTGTAGTTCTCATTCAGCACTGTGATTTTCTAATCATCATTGCTTATTGTGATGATTATTTTGGCTATTGGAATTTTGGATTTAGACAGATAAAGAGTTCAAGAGCTATGGTAGTTAATGCTCTTTGTCCCAAAAAGTTCATCACTTCCTCACTTCGTGATAGTAAAATATTATTTTAATCTGGCTAAATGTTCTAACTTCTAAGTATTCTTCTTGTACTTATCAGCCAAGAAAAAGATATGTTTAATATTTTCTAAATCTCAAATTTTGTTTTCAAAAGTGGATTATCTATGTCCAGGTTAACTTTGAAATTGGTCAACTGATTGTTGAAAAGTGTAATGTGACTATTAGATTTGAAAGATGATGTAGATAACATGGAAGTCGAAATTTCTGTGTTTGCTGATAAGTGATAAGTCTCATTCTTGTAGGTCTAATGCAGCATGATGTTTCTGTCATGTCTCTGAGTGACAACTGTTTTATTTATTGCAATTTGAAAATAAGTAGTAAAGTACATTTCAGTGATGGTGCATGATAAGGTGTATACAGTTGAGTGAATAGAATTTTTCTTGGGTATTGATTCTGTGTTAGACGTGATGTGTAAGTCAATTCTTTCACATATACTCCTAGTATATCTTCAGAAATTCTGTTTTAACCTTAAGACAGATAGTGAAGAGACCTGCTACTTCAAGAAGAGGAAAGGATGTAGGAGAGACAGAAAAAGTGGGGTGGGGAGGGAGAAAGAGACAAAAAGCAGAAAGTAGAAATCATCAAATATACTGGGCTTGGGACTTCCATGTTGGAGGTCTCAAGTTCGAAACCCCTTGCCAGTGAAAGCAAGCAAGGGGTTTCCCTTCTGGGTCAAGCTCGTTGCACCGGGCTTGCCTAGTGCGGGTTACCTCTCCTATGTGGTTTGCGAGCTATTGCATAGGAGTGGGGTTTTACCCTGTGCGCACCCAAAGGGTAGTGGCTGCGGGTTTCCCTTGTCATCAAAAAACAAAAAAATCTTGTCCAGCTAATCCAAAATAGAATCCTAACAGCAGATGCACAGGTATATAGAACAAACAATCCACATGATTAAGTTACATGTAACTCCAATTTATGTTGATCTTTATGGATGCCTTTGATTAGTAACTGTCGTTTCTGTTTCTCAAACATTACTGGAAACTTGGAAAGGGATGAAAGACATGCTGGTCTGCAGCCTTAGGCAGTTGAGCTATGCAAAATATGAAGCTGTGAAAATAGGAGTCAAGTTAGTTATAAGAAATATGACAATTAGCACATCTAGACTAGTGAGTTACTTAATTTTCCGCCTTTCCCCCTAGTTTGTTCTGGAGGGATATATTTTATGATGCTGAGGACATTTGGAAAGCATACATGGATCAATAGGGAATCACAAGGAGAGATAGAAAAGAAAGTGGCACCTTAAGTTAACAGCTCATTGCAATAACCCACACTTTTTTGGACATTGGCATGCCTTGAACTGCCTGCTACGTGTAAATAGTAAAATTTTAAGTAGAAAAAATGTAAATGAGGATGGTACACCTCAAAGTCCTTTCTCTACTCATTTGACTTAAAATCCATTCATTCAGTATTATCCCATCCTACTTTTTTATGTTTTTGATGATTATACTCTAGATGTATGCACGGCAATGCAGCCTTATTTTCTTACCTTAGCGACATTTTAATTTCTAAATAAGAGATGCTCTTTTACTTGAAAACTAATATTATAAAAGTGAAACAAAAAGAGTAAGATCCTTAATTTCAGTGATAGATGCTTGAGTTTCAGTCTAGATGGTATGAAACATCAATTCTTCAATGCTCTCATTCCTACTTGTGTCTTAACCTTTTCATGTTTGAGTTTACTGTATTTCTACTCCATCTAGACCTTATTTGCCACACTGTATATTTGCAGTATGCACAACATTTGACTCACAGTATCATTAAAGCTCCCTTCTTGTGAAACATTCAACAACATACCCAATGAACATTAGATCTTGAAAATCGAAGTTCTTGAAATCCCTTGTGAATTTGATGTCTCTAAACTCCTATTACCTTTGACAACTCTCTCTATAACAGCGTCAACAAGAGCAAAAGGAAATGGTGCGCAGAGGATTGCTTATCCTACTCAGCTGAGTAATGAGAAGAAAGACGAGGCAGAGTTCAAGTGGGAGACCGTAGTGGGTGAAGAGAAATCTAAGAAGGGGATAAACTTTTCCAATGACATGACTTTCACTAACAAGGTGCTCCTTTTACTTTAAACTTCATAGCCCCCACTGTCCCCCCCAAAACCAGAAAAAGTTAAAGAGGAACTGTGCCGAACTTAAAAAGGAGTCCTGTCTCCTTTCATATCTTGGACAATATACAATTACATTCTTATTCTGATGTTTTTCTGATGCTCTTTTCGATATGGTTTACATTAAATTAACAAAACTGATATGGAATAGCATGTGGACTTAATGGGAAGTAGGATGAAGTGACAATATGAGGGATCACTTGTCAGAAAAGAGAAGATTTCTTGTGAATGATAGGTTCTACTTTATGATGCAAATCAAAGTTCTTGGAATCTCTTGTGAGTTTTGGTTTCTCCGACTCTTTTTACCTTTGGCACCTCGCTCTGTAACAGTTTCGTCAAATGGATAATGGACGTGTCAATTGTCCACTGAGTTTTGAACAGTCCACCGCTGGTATTCTGAGGATTTCTCGGTTATCAAAATATTGAAGTATGCATCAGTAGTCCCCTGAATATGGCATATGACTAAATTTGAATATCATTTTTCGAATGGAAGAATGTAACTATGTCCAGTTGTATTATTTTATTAATTTTGCAGAGGCATGTCCTTTGCCTTGGGTGTTTTCTAGATTGAGAAATGGAAGTTGTAGTTTATGCCTGATGGAAGTTGTTCTTAGTTCCATGCTGCAAATAAAAATGAAGGATATTGCATCTTTAGAGCATTTTATTTCTTATGCTTGCTGTTGAAGAAATGATAAATGCATTCTTCAAATTCTGCAGCCCAAAGCTTCTGAGATTGCTGTTGTTTTGCCATCAACCAGCATGGCCGCTCATGCAAAGGATGAAGATGTTGAAGTTGGTGAGACAGAGGAAAAGCTTGAAGTAGCTGGGAATGCTACAAGAAGAGCTGGGAAGGGAGTTCCTTCTGGTATCGCAGAATATCCTTTTCTACCACCTCCTCCTCCTCTTCCTCGAGGTGCTAGTTTGCAGGTTAGTTCAATAACTGAACCAGTTCATATCTAGCATGCAAAATGTATGTATGTGCCTGTAAGTTCTTTCTGTTTGCAATCTACTTTAGTGCAACACCATCAGTTTTTATCTGCTTTTTGGTTGGTTTGCAAAACTACAAGTGGGTGATCAGTAAAACTGTGTGAAAAGTAAAAAGAAGAAGATTCATTCATGAACTTTGCCCACCCAAGAATTAAGCAGGCAGACTACATTGTAGTCATCAGATTCTTGCCAAAAGCCGCAGCATTCTCCTTGTTCTTGATGTTTGACCATCTCCAAATCGTTAATCTATATTCATAATTTGTCTGATTATCTGTGATCCTGCCTTGTTTTGTTGTATTCATAAGCTGAGTATGCAAGAGTACTAATTTAATATGAGCGATTCGACTTCTCCTTGCAGCATAAGCGTGATGATGCAGGTGATGATGCAGATGGGCGTGATGAAGAGATGTTGGAGGTGGATATTGTTTAGCATAGTGATCAGTATGTTGCCATTGTAGGATGTGACTTTGTACACCGCTGGTGCATATGTAGGGGAATAGAGCTAATGAACTGGAAATTATGGTCAGTCTGGCCAACACATACAAGTGTTTTTGGATACTAAACGTTGTTATCGACCAAACAAACTGTGAATGGTGCTTTTAAGCTTTGGTTACCAGATTATTTTTTTTGTACAGCAAGCCAGTAGTTTTGAGTCTCTTAATCTTTGAGTATTTGAGGTGTGCTCGTCTATAAAGAAACACATAAATTTCCATTACCTCTATAATTGTCACTTATTATTTCTTATAATTGTTTTGCTTAATTTACACTAAAATCATGCACAACGCTTCAGATATTTACAGATAACATTGCATTGACAAAATTGAGACATACTTGAATTACACCTTATAGTACTCTTGAAGAAAAGCTTAGTGTGGGAAATGGATGAACAGATCCATTTCTAATCACATGAAGGTGCAATTGACAACTTGGTTTATTCACTTTCAAGTATATGACTGTAGGAAGTACGGAGGGTACGTAAAAAGTCATTTCACTAAATACTTATGGGTTAACTAACATATACGAAAAGATGAAAAAATCACCTAATTCCTATAAAATGGCTCCTATATGCCCAAAAATGTAGCGGATCATGGTGAGATTATCTGTATTGCTCTAGGATCCATTTTTATACATGTGTATAGTCTCATTATGACCGCGACATTTTTGGGAATTTAGGAGCATTTTTATATGAATTAGGCGATTTTCTTTATTTTTGTATATGTTAGCCCATGAATATTTTGTAAAATGGCTTCCGGATGATTTAAAAAAAAAAACTTTACGAGACCTTTGTAAAGAGTTGAGGGAGCAGTACATATAGCCTTGTGATGATCAGTGACATGTTGGGGCATTCAGGAGCCATTTTATAGGAATCAGGTGGTTTTTACAATTTCCATGTGTTAGTCCATGAATATTTGGTGAAATGGCTTCCGGACGATTTTTTTGAAAAACTTATACGAGACCCTCTGTAAGGAGTTGGGAGAGTAGTACGTTAATCTCACCATGATTTGTGACATTTTTGGGTATTTAGGAGCCATTTTATAGTAATTAGGCCATTTTTTCAATTTTTTTGTGTATGTTAGCTCATGAATATTTGGTGAAATGGCTTTCGGGCGATTTTTTTGGAAAAACTTTATGAGACCCCCCATAAGGAATTGGGATAGTTGTACGTATAGCCCTCACCATGATCTGCGGCAGATTTTGGCATTTAGAAGTCATTTTTATAGGAATTAGGCTAAAAAAAAAATTCAAATTTTTAGTATGTGTTGGCCCATGAATATTTGGTGAAATGACTTTCGGACAACTTTTTTTAATAAACTTTACGAGACTCCTTAAGAAATTGGTGTAGCAGTACGCGTAGTCTCACAATGATCCGCAACATTTTTGGACATTTAGGAGCCATTTTATAGGAATTAGGTTTCGTGTGTAGTATAGCCCACGAATATTTTGGTGAAATGGCTTCCGAACGTTTTTTTCGAAAAAAAAAATTACGAGACCCTCCATAAGGATTTGGGGAAACAGTAAATATAATTTCACCATGATCCACAACATTTTTGGGCATTTAGAAGCCAATTTTATAGGAATTTGACAATTTTTTCAAATTTTCATGTATGTTAACCCATGAATAATGGATGAAATGGCTTCCAAACAATTGTTTTTAAAAAACTTTATGATAATATGGCTTTTAGGCGTTTTTTTTTTTAAAAAAAAAAGTTACATAACCCTCCGTAATAAGTTGGACAAGAAGTACGTATAGATTCACCATGATCCACGACATAAATCCAGCGCAACCAGCCCATCGACTGCCTAGGCATGTGTCTGTTGTTAAATAGATTTGCATTATGGAAAACTGACATTCTTGTGCTGACTAGTTTTTTCTCAAGAATACAGCACAATAATATAGAATTATGAAGTTACCTGTTCTGCATACAACAGAGTAATATACAAAAGTTTTTTCCTTGAACCTCAAAACTATAAAGTTGCAGGTACCAGAAAAAGATGTAATTGAGTTAAAAATATGAACTCACAGCCCAAAGTTGAAGAGGACGGTGAGACCTAAAACAAACCAAAATGTTAGAACTCATTTGGATATGCACCTAAGCAGTTCCGAAAAACTGCTCCAAAGACGTTGAACTGAAGACATTCATAGCAGTTCTTTCTGACTTGGTAGGCGTAATGTGTAGCTCATATTTGATAAATCTCTGCAATCAGTTAGTATCAACACATCAGATTTCAATAGAGGAAAATCACTCAAATCTGCATAGCCACACTGCCATTTAAACAATAATCTGAAAAATCTAATCTCTTAGTGGTCAATACTCGATTAATAAACAGGCAAGAGACGAGTAACTGTATGTGTTTGTAAAAGGCATTCACATTAACAGACAAGAAATTAAAAGGCTAAACTTGCAAATTTCCTAATACCAGAAGAACATAAATATTTTAGAAAGCCTGCTTAGAATTGTTGGAAATATAACAGAGGTTGAAGTTGTTTCCTTTGGGAAAGAGATCTAACTAATGCATGGTAGATAAACGGATATATTCATTGTTTAATGATACTTCTACTTTTCTTCATGAATTAGTATGTTTTCTGAAACAGAGAAAAAAAATATGATCATGGGACGCTCATGCTGACAGTCAATAGGAAACAAGGAGTACCGCTAATTGAAAAACAATTTCCGGATTTGTATCAATGTGCCAATCAGGTTCCAGTTGTCGGACAAATGATGTTCGTCCATTCTCAATGCTACAAAAGAGAACCTGTATAACAATCTAATCAGTAATACATAAATGCATAATACACTTGTACAAGAAAGACGACCATTAATGGCACCTGACTGCTGAGCCATCAATTCAACTGCTGCATCTTATATCAAACATTCAAATAATGACAGCTGGGATACTAAATCATTTTTATACAACTCAATTCACATTTTGCTGGTACAAATCTACTCTCTATATAGATTTTAACCAATCATTATGTTACTCCCTACATAGTCAAAAACAATAACATTTGGTGATGACTCTTCATGATAATTGAGGACTGCCTATTATCTGCTTTCAAGTAAGACTGTAACTAGAAAGAGAGCCCCTAAATAAAATATGAACAAAGTCGACTAATAGTGTAACGTGAGTAGTAGACCAGAGCTTTGATTGATGAACCTCAATTTTTGGGAATGATGAAAGCTTCTTCAAGAACTCTCAGAGAGATTCATTTGTGTGTGCGTGTGTGCGTGTGTGTGTGTGGGGGGGGGGGGGAGAGAGAGACCTGTGTATATATACCTTGCAAAGGAAGAGTGTGATACAATTTTCTGGTTGTGAAAATGGTCCGGTGGGTGATGCTGGCAAATTGTTTGTTGTTGCGTCTACTGGCTGTTTTTGGTGAAGCCACCGTGGAGAAAGATAAAATCTAGTAGTCTAGAGGTGGTGTAATGGTGTGGAGAGGTGATGGATGGTGTTCCAGATGATGAGAGTGGTTGGCTGAGATACCAAATTCTATTGTTTGGGAAAATTTGTTCCTTATTTTTTTTTGTTGATGACAATGTATTTTTTTAGAGGTTTGATTGGCCAAGCTGCAGGATCAAAAGAGAGTGAAAGTCACACATTTGTTGTTGGCGTGGATCTGTAAAATTTGTGCTTAATAGACAGTTTTGGAAGCATTAAGTTTTCAATAGGTATGATGATGAGGTACCAAAATGGAAAAAATGTGACAAAGTTTTAAGCTCTGTCGATGTATTGGGCCTATCTTTTAAGTGTGTAAGAGCATAAAGGAATATAGTTGCAAAGAGGATGGTAAGATTATATTCATGACCCAACAAATTATGAGAATGTCGTTTTTCTGAAAAAAAGAACAAAGTTTAAGTATATAGGTTAAATTTGTCCCCTATAAATTAAAAGAACAGTTGTGCTACACAACTTTAAAGAAGGGATTAGGACGTTAACGTAGTACTAGAAATCCACAAGGAACATATATTTTACAAACCAAAACCTCAGGGGAGACTTTTGTACTACAATTAAAAGGAAACTTTTCCTAAGCAGAGGACATTAGCTTATGGTACAAGATAAAGATCACACATCCAGAACTGCAGAGCAGTTGGAAGAATAAATCATCTCGTCCAGGATGAGGATGCTAATATGCAGACAGAAGGAAAAATATTCACACACGCATGGTTGAGATTAAAAGTTGCAGAGATCACCCATTGTAAAACAAACATAATAACAAGAGCTCCATGAAAGTATTATAAACGGATTTTGACTTCCATTGGCAGTTGAACAATGATTAGTTGTTACCTTGTCTTTGACTATGCCACCAGATGTAAACACTCCAGCATCTTCTAAAGCCAGTAGGACCTTTTTCTGCAAATATTTGTACATTTCAAGAATATGTATGCAAGAAAAAGAATGTGTTGATACAAATGCAGATTACTCATAAAAACTGAATGAGCGTGGATCAACACTGCAGCCACCATTAAGATGCACCATATAGGATAGTGGGTGCTAAGAAATGAATCATGCACCGAATATGAGAACTTCATGAAGTCATGAAATAGTAGACAAGACCAGATGTTCAGAAAGGAGAAACCCAAAAGAAGCTCAAACATGGTCATCTTATCACATTTTAGTTTGACTTAATACCAAAGAAAGCTATTTTGTTAAATTATGCAGATTAGTAAGTGAAAATGTTCTACTAAACAAGTAAACGATGAATGTTGGTTAATGTGTGCGATGATTAATTAATGTGATGTAAGTTTTCCCAAGAAAATAAAAACAGAGAGAGAAGAGTGTATTGCTTAGGCAACTATTTTTTTAGAGTTACTTAAGATTTAGCATCAAAGATACGTCTTTTTTATCTTTTTGGATTTTAAATTTAGGGATCAGTTCAGAAGCCAATTTTATTTGGCATACAAAGCCAATCAACAATGACAGCCTTTTCCTTTTCATTTTGAAAAAGGCATCAAATGGCATCCGACCCCCAAAATTATCCTCTCTGAGTCAGGCAATGAAGATAAATGTTTTTAAAAGGGATTGGATCTCTAGCAACTACTAATCAACATACAATTGGAATATAATAGAGTGAGCACTAACTTCACTTTCGTCATCAAGTACTCTCTCCATGAGATAAAGATCACAAAATTTGGTGATTTCGAGCAACACTTCAAGCGCGGAGGATCGAACAGTAGCTTGTTTCTGCAAAGGAAAAGTAAAAACATTGTCAACTGCATGTTTAAAATTGTTGCACAATCAACAAAAATAATAATAACCTGTAGTTCCTCTGGGCTCGTTTCCTCCAGGATTACTCCAAGCAACCGACATGTTACCTGTAAAGTGAAATAATATGCAGATTGTCCAAGTTATATACGCTACTGTGACAAAAATAAAAATAAACAGTCTCTACCACTGTCAAACAGAATCAGGAAAGTGATGCCAGAATGCAAAACCTTGAACAGATAAGATTTGGTTGAGTAGCACATTCTTTCTTAAAATTGAGGTAGAGACTACCATCATTCTCTCAGTTATTTTTGATGTTGCAATCAGTAAATTACTTTATCATATCCTAACTAAGTTCCCGTAAGGCTACCCCCGTTAGAAGTGCAAACTGTGCATGCTAGGGTAGGCTTCAACATAGACTTAGCTAAGAAGAAAATGCAATAACACCAAAGGATCTATATAATATGATCATGATGTCGTTATTGTTGTTACACTTACATTTGGTCAGTCAGTGTGGTCAATGGCATCTAGTGGCTGACAAGTCTGGTTGCTGTCACAGGCTCTTTTGTTCTGGTTAATGACTCATATGTCCTCACTGTTTGTAGTCGGTTGTTTAGTGTGTTTTGATTGTCGCACTCTGTTTTTTTCCTCACTATTTTCTTACTATTTGTACTTGGATTTGCTACACTTGAGTCGAGGGTTTTTTGGAAACAGCCTCTCTACCTCCACGAGGTAGTGGTAAGGTCTACGTACACTCTACCCTCTCCAGACCCCACTTGTGGGATTCCACCGAGTATGTTGTTGTTGACTTCTTGTTGTTATAATGACTCGTATGTCCTTACAGTGATAAGCATAAATTTACAAAGCTAATTTTTAGAAATTCTAATTCGTTTTAAAAAGTACAAATGTATACAGAAATAGCCAACCAAAACTAGTTTTTAGAATTGAGGCATAGTTGGTATAAAATAGGACCTGAATAAAGCCGAATTGAAATAGAGGTGTTTTATATCAATCCAACTAATGTGGGGTTGAGGTGTAGCTGTGATAATAGCAGGGTGCAATTCTACGTGATAATAAAAATATAATTCTATTAACCTACTACAACAACCTCTCGCCTATTTGTGTGATACACTTTCCTTTCTAGTCTATCCCGGAAAGAATGAGATATTTCGCTTTTCAAAAACTATTTGATCTTAACATTGGCGTCTTACCCGTAATCAATGTCTTCTTGGACCCACTTGATATCAAAGTTTATTCTTTTACAAGGCAAGGAGAGTCAAACTAAAAGATATGTGGAACTCTTGTAATCACTTATCAAACAAGAATACTTTTGGTACTTTGCATATATTTGGCTTACATATCAAAAGCCTGTCTTAGTTTCTTAAACTTAGGGTCCAACCAAACAACTTCACATAAAATGAGATGGAGCATAAAGTTATGCCTCCAATTAATTACTTCCAAACTATACTTCAAATGCACAAAACATTGACAGAAAGAAGCCCCCTTTATTCAATAAACTAAATGGCTACCAACTTATTCTTAGGAAGATTGTCTCAAAAAAAAACTTATTCTTAGGAAGTTAAGACATTAATTGGACCAAAGAAGCAATGATCGTGTGTCAAGTAAAAGATGTGTACTACTCTCTTTTCTTGACAATGGGTTGAAAGGGGAGACACATTGTGCTCATTCATGGTGATGCAAAGGGGTGGAACAAGAAAAGATACTCCACATGTCCTCTACCATATTTTTCAAATTACGAATGTCATAGTGAGAGTAAGTTCAATTTTAGGGAATGAATAGATTACAAGTGTAGCAACCTGTCATTTTTGGGATTACGTAGACATTAACTTGAACTTTGAGTAATTTACTCAATTATAGCTTTCCTTTTAACAATTCACATATAAATATGCGGACACACTTGAGACCTCATCTTTGATTGTGTTGGTTTGTTCATTCATAAATTGGGTAAATAAGTACACAAGCACAATACGGATACTTGGTGTAATACCCATGGTTATAGTCTTATAGGAAACTCCTTTATGTTTTCTTCTATTTCTCCCTCTAATGGCGGGTCCTTCATACATGTCTTTTATGATATTCAAATATTTAGCATGAAGTCCTTTCTTTTCCTATGCCACCAAATGACATTTCTTGATACTCTATCATATTCTTTCTCCAAGTTGATAAACCATGTGTAGATCTTTTTTCCTCTCAATATAAATTTTCTAAATCTTCTTAGCAAAAATATACTAGCTTTTGTTGTGGATCTACTGGGTATAATTACAAACTGATTCTCAATGACACTTATAGTGTCCTTAAGTCTATGTTATATCACTCTTTCCTAGAATTTTATCGTAGCATGTATATAATGTATTAGTTAGAGAATCAAATAAGTGGCTAGTTCACCAAATTCACACATCACATTGATGATTTGATAACTGGGTGACTTTGGACAAAAATGCAAAGGAGAAGGAAATGGGGCCAAGCCAACTTTTTGTCGGCTCATGTTTTAAACGGCTTAAAGAAGGGAAAATATAAATTGTGTTTTTGTAGAAAAAATTAAGAGAAACAAAAATACAGAGGGATCTTTGGGGGAGGCGTTAAGTAGGGTCAGAACTGCTTTTTGAATCATCTATGGACGTTAACGTTTAGGAGAACTTTTTTGAAAAGGGACACAAAGCATTAGCTCAAGAAACAACAAAAAACTAAGAAGAGTTTTTTATATAACCGGTAAATTCGGAAATCGCGATTTTTTTTATTTTTTTTGATGACTAGGGAAACCCGCAGCCGCTACCCTTTGGGTGAGCACAGGGTAAACCCCCGTTCCTATGCAATAGCTTGCAAACTACATAGGAGAGGTAATCCGCACTAGGCAAGCCTGGTGCGACGAGCTCGACCCAGAAGGCAAACCCCTTGCTTTCGCTGGCAAGGGGTTTCGAACTTGAGACCTCCAACATGGAAGTCCCAAGCTCAAACCACTGGGCCACCCCGAAGGGTAATCGCGATTTATAGTATATAGTGATATTTTCATACTTTAAGATTTATTATATAGAAGATTCTTCTTAACTTTTCATTGTCTCCTGAGAAAACATACTCATTTAATTCTCAACTTCATACATTATATGGATGTATGTTATGCTCACAAGTGCATGCATCTATAAATTATACAAATATATTCTACAATTACTTGTTTCGGTATGTAAATCATTAAAATAAGAAAACTATAATAAATGACATAACTCAAAATTCACTTTGATGTCTACATATGTACTTAAGGGCAAGCACAGTCCCCGAAAATGTCCGGTTGTTACAAAAAGAGAGAAGGATACGAAAACACAATAGCGGTTAGTAGGAATCATCCCACAATGGGAAAGACTCACCTTAACCCTCTAGTTTATGACCCTCTAAAGATACAAAGACAGTATCCTCTTTGAAGAATGAATTGCTAGCATCTGATAATGATCTATTCTCGTGAAGGAGCACTAAATATAAAAGCAGTATGGCAAAGCCGAAAAATTGTAATTTAGTTTTAGGCAAACTTAAGTACCTACCTAGGAGATTCTATTTTAAAACTATTAGATAATGTTCAAGATATTCCTATGTAATCTATGTCTATGAACATACTAAGGCACTAAGTTTATAAAAAGATCAGTCGTCATTTACATGCACTCACTCACCATTGAGTAAATATACTGAGAGCAAAGTGGTGGGCTCAGGCTTAAGAGGACAATGCTATTGGAATAAAATATAATAGTTAATCTTGTTGGTGGATTGCTTGGTTGATTCCATTGCACTAATCCCTCATCTTTGGTGAATCCTTCACATTTGAACTCCTTCTATTCACTTTAACTAGTTTAACCTATTTGCACAAAAACTATTCCAGGAACTATCTCCAGAATTTAAGCAGCATTTGGACAATAATTGAAAAAAAGTTTGTGAAAACTTTAGGTGTGTTTGAATGATTCTTTTTGCATGAAGAGTTTCTTGAAAACATTCGTCAGAAACACCCCGAAACTACAACTTCAAAAAACAGTATTGAAAAAGATTTTTTTTGCAAATACAGCTTAAGATACCTTGACAAACACCAATTTAATTTAATTTTTTGCATATTCTAAAGAAGAAAAAAATCATTGACAAAGCCACCTAAAAAGAACGGAAGCTTTTTATTTAAAAGGAACAAATTCAGGCAGCCCATGATTTCAATTTTTTCTCAAGTTAATAAATGTATGTTGAACATCAAATATGTACTTGGCACCCACAAGGCCTTGGAGATGGGAGAGAAGTGTATTTTAAAAAAATAGTAAGAACAGAAGCATTAAGAGATACCTTCCTCCCCTCACCCAATCTTTGCCTAACTATTTGCCCAAGAGTTGGCTGCAAATTAATAAGAAGAAGTCACTTATCCACCAATTATATATAAAGGGATAAGGGGTAAATCAAAAATATTTTTCTACCTTTATGGGCTGAAAGAACTCATCAATGACATTTTGTGCATTTGAATCCTCTGAAGGGGGGCTAACTTCTGAAGTCGGTATATTTTCACTAAAATGTCTGCTTACACCAGAACTACCAGGTGTAACAGCTTGTTGCTTAGGATGTCTCCTCTGTGGTCCACTAGGTGATCTCAATATTCTCCAGATAAATACTATTGCAAATGCAAGACCTGCTATAGCTCCTGCAGATCTTGAGTCCTGCATTTACAAAAAATAGATGTTACCATCTAAGAGAATGTAGCACAACATTTAAAACATATTTCTTTGGAATGCCATGGGATTTATTTTAGTTTTTTAAAAAGAGCTATTGTAACACTACTTCCTTTATGATAGAAAGATTATATCTGCAAGCAATTAGATAAATGGCAGTTTATTGGTTTTGGAATTGCTTGTTCTGTGTCCATTGTCTTCCTCAATTTTACAAGTGGTAGAAAAATTCTGGCAGACACACTTTAGAAGTCCCGAAACACTACATTGTGCAGTCATCTAATTCTACAATTTGATATTTCTCAGGCTATGGAGCAGTTGTCTTAAAACTATGTGCAACATACTGGGTCATGCCAAAGCCAATGATTTTCAGAAAATTCGATCTGAACCGGGGAAAAAAGTTACCATCATGTTGTCAAAATTAAGTGTGTTGAAAACCATCAATATTAGATGGGACTTTAAGTACTAACTAGAAATAAACAGTGGATTTTAGTGAAGACACATAATGAGGGAAATAATGATTTATATAGGTAATGCAAGAAAAATAACTACAAAAGGAACAGCAATTATATGGACAAATGAACTAAAAAACCTACAAAGGAATGAAATATATGAAGTTATAACAATGCAAATCAAATCTGAAAATCATTTCAAACTTCTGATAGATGTGCAAATGTGCAAAAGTTTCTAGTTTAGACTAGTAACTGGTCTCCTAATACTAAATTCTAAATTTTATTCCTAATCAGAAAAAGTCCATTGCCATAATACTTCTTAACAATTATTATATCACTGGTTCTGCCTCCTACAAAGATATAACCCGTGGAACAATCAAAATTTAGCATTCCATATCTGCTTGTTCTCCCCTCTCTGATTCCCAATGAACCATATGATCTTGATCTATAATCCTTCAAATTGGTCTAATCATATGTAATTAAACACTAATACCTAATCATATCTAACCTGAATGGATTTTTTAGGTACAATTCCACCAACGTTTGTTCAGGCAAAACCATCACCTAAACAAGCTGAAGCACTGGGTCTACTTTCAGGGTTTAAGCATGCGGTAGTCGAACCTTTAACAACACTGATAATCAACAAATTAATCAGTAAAACTATCTGAATCCTCACAAACATTGTTTATATAAGAGGTAATGGTCAAAAACACACATGAACTATCACCTTTTCACGAGTTTCACACCCCAACTAAAAACTGTTCTCCTACCTGAACTATCACCATGTTCCTCCTTACTTGAACTATCACCATCTATGTATTAAAACACACCTTGAAGCTCACTAGGACAATTATGAGTTGTTCCCTTTTCCTACCTAAACTACACAAGCATTGTTTATACAAGAGGTAATGGTCAAAAACACACCACAACTATCACCTTTTCACCTATCTCTTACCCAACTATCAACTATTCCCTTTTCCTATTGAACTATCACCATGTTCCCCTTATCTAGCTCAATTGTCACCATTCATGTATTAAAACACAGCTTGAAGCAGAGTAGGCCAATTATGAGTTGTTCACTTTCCCAACCAAAACTATCTAAATCCTCAAAACCATTGTTTATATTAGAGGTAATGGTCAAAATCACATCTAAAAACTATTATTGTTTTGTGAATTTCACCCCGACTATCAACTGTTTAGTTTTCCTACTGAACTATCACCATGTTCCCCTTTCCTAGCTCAACTATCAGCATTCATGTATCAAAACAGACTTCGAAGCTAACTAGACTAATTATGAGTTGTTCCATTTTCCTATCTGAATTATCACTATCTACTCAACTAGGTGATAGATAGTTCAGTTGGGAAAATCAAACAATTGACAGTTGAGATCTGAAACTCACCAAAAACTGATAGTTCAAATTTGTTTTTGGCCATTATTTCTTCATATAACACAATAATATAAAATTAATTCCTCAATTTCACCAAAAAGGATCAAAAATTAAATTCCAAATAACAAGCGCGAGAGCGAGAGAGAGGAAAAAACCAGTGTTTGTGAGAGATTAGAAATCTTGAGAGTAAGAAATGCCCCAATTCTCTTGAGGAGCTGGAGGAAATCGTCCTTGGAGGAATCAGCCATAACCTCTGAAATCTTCAAAGTTGAGAGAATTCAGTGATTCGTTGGTAGTGTGGAGCCGATGAAGATTGATCAAGTTCTCCGCTGTTGCAGAATGTTCTAGAAGAAATCGATCTTGCAGAGGAAGCTTCGATTGAAGAAGAAGAAAAAAGGTAGGAAAAAGGATACATCTATTTTCATGGCGGGCCAATATTAGGACCAGCATTTAAGTCGTAACCGAAATTTATTTTATAAATTTTACAAGTTTTGACTATTTTAGAAAATTTCAAATCATATACTCCCTCCGTCTCATTTTATGTGACACTTTTCACATTTCGAAATTCAAACAAGTCTATTTTTGACCGTAAGTTTTTCATATATCCTTTTAACATTTTGAATTATTAATTATTATGACTTATAGTACTTTTTATGTAGTTTACAAATATATAAATTTCATTTCAAAAAAATTGAAGATTTCATACGCAAATGTCCGATCAAAGTTAAACTGTTTTACTCTCGAAAAATAAAAAGTGCCACATAAATTGGGACAGAGAGAGTATCATATATATAAAAGAGAACCCTAGGTCCGCCTACGTGGTGCCACCACAAACCAGAATTCCTTTTAATTTATTTATTTTCATAACTAGCCTTCCCTTTTCATGAAAAGTTGTGACTTTTATGAAGAGTTACGACTTTTATGAAAAATTGTGACTTTTTATTAAAGGTTGTGACCTTTTCGAAGGGTTGTTAGTTTTTCAAAGAGTTGTGACCTTTCCGATAAGGCACAATAAACATTTGTTCACACTACCCTTTATTTTCTATAAATAGAGGGATTTCCTGCCATTATTATTTGTAGGTGTTTTTTCGATGTAGGGTAGTCGAATTCAAATACATTAATTAAGTTTCTTACGAAGTTTGTTTCATTCCTCAAAGTTTTCTTCCTCTTATTTCATGGAGCTTAATCTTTACTATAAGTCATAGTGATTCATGTAACTATGACAATTTCTTTTTGCTATTTTGGTGACTTTTCTTTTACTCTGTTAAAAATTTCAGCAAAGATGATTAAAAAATTATCTTCTCTTTTGTCCCTTTCTACATGTTTTTTCATATACTTTTTGGAAAAATTGCTTGTGGGTTGTTCTATATTTGATAGCACACAATAACAAATATGTGATAACTAATACGGAACCAATGATGAAGTTTGTTAAAAGAACCAAACAGATTGCTCTCTTACTTGCCACAATAAGTATATTATTTTGATTGATTTTTCTTAGGTACAAGCAATTCGTATGTCATTGCACTCTTCCTAGAATATTAGTATAGACACAAGTAGACAACTTTTTAGTCGCAAGTTAAGTAATTTGTCATACTTCTCCGTCTCTTCTTTTTGGGCATAATAAGAGATCAAGTTTTCTTGAAACAAACAAATGTCCAAATACACTATAACCAAAATAATTTTTATAGGCAATAAATATGCACGTTAACAAAGAGTGTTTGAGCCTTTACCGATATTAATTAATTGTCATTAGATTCAATGTTGCTATAAACTTTAGGGACATTTATAAAGAGTACCAATTGCCTGTGAAAATACATATTTAGCGACAGTTAAGCTATTAATTGCCGTTAAATATCATTTTTACTGTAGTGATAACTCTTTATTTTGATAAAGTTTTTTGTTTTTTTAATAAAGAAGTGACAACTCTTTCTTTTTGATTATTTCAATTAAATTTGTGACCGAAGGGTTGTTACTTTTCCAAAGAGTTGTGACCTTTCCGATAAGGCACAATAAGCATTTTGTCATTCTCCGAGTCTACACCCCGGACGTGGCTAGCACTCGAGAACCATTGTTGGCCCCAAGCGAACTCTTGGCCTGGCTTACTTAACTCAACGAAAGACTTAACTTAACAAGATAATCTCAAAAGATAACTTTAAAGAGATATAACACTTAGCCAAAATGGCAACTAAAGTCTTTAAACAACATTTGAATGATAAAGTAAAGACAACTGAACTACTAACTGTCTGTGAAGCCTCTAAACAAGGAGGGATGTCGGGACAGGACCCCCGATCATCCTTACAACTGATAACTAGAAAAGCAAGGTAAAAAGGAGCCATCTGGAAGCAAGGAGGCTCACCAAGTGACTCTGAGTGCTGAACCTGATCAACGAGACGCTGGATGCTGATCCTGGTTACCTGCATCTGCATCATAAGACAATGCAGGCCAACTAGCATTAGTACATTAAATGTACGAGTATGCGAGTTGGAATGCTAAACACAACTTAAGCTTGAAAGGAATCTCAAAGAAGCACTTACCTTGGCTCTTCTCAACTCATGAATACTTAACTCAAAATAAAGCAATGAAACACATGCAATATATGAAAAGCTTTGTAAAACAGTAAAAGCAAGTTAGTTCGTTAAACAAAATGCAATAATAAACTCAACTTTACTCATATAATAAAGTAATATAGTTTTTGTGGGAGTTTCTCTAACCGACAACCA
>NW_006239064.1:363164-367433 GCF_000226075.1 Solanum tuberosum | reverse complement strand
TTTGACTTGCTCTTAACTTTTAGACTTGACTCTTAACCTCTCTTGACTTTGATCCTAACTTTCCTTGAATTGGATTATGGATTCAAGGTTCATGATCTCATGTTTATGGAATATTTCATGATGTTTGTATGTACCTTAGAGTGTTGGAATCAACTAGAAAATATAGGTACATTGCTAAGGAACAAGTACGAAAAGGTGGGGAAGAAATGGGGAGAACTAGTGTTCCTGGCGCTCTGAGAGGCGCGGACCAGCCCTCAAAGTTCAGAGAGCTTGTTGTGGTGCTCTGGCTGGCGCGGCGCGCCAGAGCCCAAAGTGCAGAGGAACTTTTGTGGCGCTCTGGGAGGCGCGGCGCCCCAGTCCCCTTCTCAGAAAACTCCGAACTTTCTTCTTCATTTTTCAACTCTAAACCCTCTAATTTCACTTGGTTCTTTCTCCAAACACTTAGAATCATTAATACCCTCAATATACAATATATTCAACTCGAAATCACACCCGAAAACATGAATCAAATCATCAAGAAATTTCAACAACACAATCCACAAGAATTCAACGAAACTTTCAACAATGTTCATCAAGAACTCAATTTCTAAACTTTCAAAGACTTAAATTCGCTGAATTGAATCATGGTTGGCGCGTGGGCGAACAAACCCAACACTATGTGATCTCACATACCTTGTAGGGATCACCCCGACGAAATCCACTAGCTATCCTTGACGAAATCGACGAATCTTGAACGTTCTTCTCCTTTCTCCTCTTCTCCAAGCCCTAGAGTGAAATTCACTTTTCTAAAACTAACTAAAATCTGACTTTATCCCAATTAAACTCCTAAAAATGAATTAGAATAATTAGGTAAGGAAAAGACTAAATTACCCTTCCAAAATCCGGATTAGACTTTCCTTAATCCAACAGCCCAACTTCCAAAGAGCATAACTTACTCATACAAACTCGGAATCGCGCAAACTTGACGGAGTTGGAAAGATCATTCCAAGAGATTTCCAACCATATCTGGAAGTACACCTAAATCATCCTGAGCTAGGAGTTATGGCCGTTTGAAGTTGACCAAAACTCAACTTTTCCTAACTTAAACAAATTTCCAGATTTTCATTCTTTCCAAAAATGACTATTTCCAATTATTAGCTTCTTCCTAGTTATTTTAAATTGCGAGATATTACACATTTGTTCACACTACCATTTGTTTTCTATAAATAGAGGGATTTCCTGCCACTATTATTTGTAGGTGTTTTTCGCTGTAGGGTAGTCGAATTCAAATACATTAATTAAGTTTCTTATAAAGTTTGTTTCATTCCTCAAAGTTTTCTTCCTCCTATTTCATGGAGCTTAATCTTTACTATAAGTCATAGTGATTCATGTAATTATGACAATTTCTTTTTTCTATTTTGGTGACTTTTCTTTTACTCTGTGAATTTTTAGCAAAGATGATTGAAAATTTATCTTCTCTTTTGTCCCTTTCTACAGGTTTTTTCATATACTTTTTGGGGAAATTGCTTGTGGGTTGTGCTATATTTGATAGCACACAACAAAAAATATGTGATAACTAATATGGAACCAATGATGAAGTTTGTTAAAAGAACCAAACAAATTGCTCTCTTGTTTGCCACAATTAGTATATTATCTTGATTGATTTTTCTTCGGTACAAACAATTCGTATGTCATTGAACTCTTCCTAGAATATTAGTATAGACACAATTAGTCAACTTCTTTTATCGTAAGTTAAGTAATTTTCATATTTCTTTGTCTCTTCTTTTTGGGCATAATAAGAGATCAAGTTTTCTTGAAACAAACAAATGTCCAAAATACACTATAACAAAAATATTTTTTATAGGCAATAAATATGCACATTAACGAAGAGTGCTTGAGCCTTTACCGATATTAATTAATTGTCATTAAATTCAAAGTTACTATAAACTTTAGGGACATTTATAGAGAGTACCAATTGCCTGTTAAAATACATATTTAGCGACAGTTAAGCTATTAATTGCCATTAAAAATCATTTTTACTGTAGTGATAACTCTTTATTTTGATAAAGTTTTTTTGTTTTTTTTAATAAAGAAGTGACAACTCTTTGTTTTGGATTATATCAATTAAATTTGTGAACTGTAAACTTGGATACAGCCCGATAGACTATCTTTTTGAAAAATATGTTAGCAACATGCCTTTTTCTTCTTCATTGCTAGGAAAGTAAGGTTGTTTTTATTATTATTTGTGGATATTTGTGAGTTCAAGTGCTCACAAAATTATGCTGTGAGATTTTAATATGTTATGTGTCAAAATTTTGGTTTAGAATATCGAGTTGTGAACAGTTTCATTCAGATGACACCTACTGCTTGGTTGATAATCGCATTGATTCTTTGTAACTGCATGTTATAACCATAACAATAACTATGGTTCAGTTCCAAATAAGTTGGGGCCGGTGATCATATGAAACCTAAACAATAGTAATGACTACTCTGAGACAATGAGGAAAAACATTTATGATACTAACAATTTTAGGGTCACTTTTAACATATATATGATACGTCATACTATAATAAAAACAGATTGATGGAGGTTCATTAGAAAGGAGTTGAAGGTCTTCCATTTGATTTTAGTTAATTATGTTCTTGTATGGACATGATGTTCCACTTTTCTTGGGACTGTTGTTGTTCGAGACTTTTTGGTCTCTTCTTTAACGTCTGATGTTGTTCTTTATAACTTTTTGGAATTTTGCAAATTTCATTACTTCTGACTAACTATTTCTATGGAGATTTTCTTAAACTTCTTTCTTATACTTAAATCTCTCTATGAATCATAATTTTTTTTATAACAAAAACAAAAATTAAAAAATATAGCACTTAAAGATTTTGGAGGAACGCTTTGCCTTGAGATAAAATGTTCTTGACTATGTAGTGTATGTATCAAAAATATGAATATTATGGAATGATCATATGTAAGCTTAATAAAATAGTTCAATTCCGTGCGAAGTACGGGTAATTTGCCTAGTAGTACTATTTATGAAATTGAAGATCTAAGAATTTGTGTACAAAGTTTGTAAGGTTAAAAACAGGTTTAAAAGTATGTTGATTTTTTGAGTTTTGAATTATCAGTTGTTTATTTTTTTATATATATTTAAAATATGATTGAATAATTGATAGTTCATGTGTGTTTCGATAAATATTTTGTGATAATTCAAATAGAAAACTCACGCACCTGATAGTTCAGATATGAAATTCAGAAAATCAAGATATTTAAGTGTGTTTTTGATCTTTTAAATCACCATTTATTGCGGCCAAACTTTCAAATAATTTTGTCAGAAATTTAACTTGTGAAGATTTTTGTTTTCTCACTTGTATCTAAAATTTAGCTTACCAAGGCTGAATTTTAAATATATATATAATTGAAGTCTCAGTAGGTATTCAAAACTAAAAAAGGCCCTTTTTTTTTTGAAATAGACCTACCCCTATATAGGAGCGATAGTGAAACCAATCCAAGCAGACGCACTGTGCTATATGCTTTTTTGAAAATTTGAACTATCAACCTGTTTGAAAATGCTTTTAAAATACTCTGTTCTTGAATATGATACAAGGGTGCTATGTTTTTTTGGCAATAGAACTGTGAACATTACCATACCAAAGCAAAGTATTACAATTTAAGAAAGAAACAACTATAGCATCTAGCTACTTACTATCTACCACAAATCCTATGTATTAAATCTTGACAATTTCTTGCTTTTCTAGACTCTGTAACTCTTTCTAGTCTAACTTGTAACTCCTTCTTTATTTGTGCAATGATGAAATTTGTATTTACATGTTTCTGTCTAAACTGCCTCCAATTCCTCGCTTGCCAAGTATAATAAATTGTTGCTCCATACATAGCAGCTACTGCTTCCTTCTTCAATTGCTTCCAACGTCTTCTTTTAATCCATGCCAATATTTGTTGAATTGTGCCTCTTAGCAGTATCACATCCATCCAGTTAGCCAAATCCTTCCTCATTGTATTCCCTCAATGACATTCAGTAAACAAATGTTGGTGCGTTTCAGCACTCTCTTGCTCACACAAGCCACATGCTGCATTTTCAACTTGTATATGCATATTCTGTAGTCTATCTTTAGTGAGCAGTCTTCCTTGGTATGCAAGCCATAAGATAAATCTTTGTCTAGGCTGCATTATAGAGCTCCAAAGTAAGTCTGCCTCTGGGCATTTATGTAACAGACCTAGCATGGCTTGGTAGCTGCTGGTCATGGAGTATGTGCCATTTGGTGTCAAAACAT
>NW_006239064.1:353699-363064 GCF_000226075.1 Solanum tuberosum | reverse complement strand
CTTGTGCCCTTCCGAGCTTCCCCATAGGAATTCTCTGCATTTTTTATCTACTTCCTGCAACACACTCTGTGGGAGGATAAACACTGTCCCCCAAAAATTATATTTATCGAGAACAAAACAACATTAACTATCTGTAGCCTCCCTGCATATGACAGCTGCCTTGAATAACCTGAGGTAATTCTCTTAGTAATCTTCTCCACCAATTGGTAACAGTCCACCTTGTTCCATTTTTTTTGAAGATAACGGCAGTCCCAGGTACAGTATAGGTAGTACACCTATTGAGAACCCAGTACTATTCAAAATTCTCAGCTTTGCTTCCTCAGTCATTCCAGCAAGAAATATGTTAGATTTCTGCAAATTTGCTTCCAAGCCAGTCACAACACTAAAATGTTTCAGAGCTTCCATCACCCTCTTAATAGAATTTGTGTCGCCTTTGCAGAACACCATTAAATCATCTGCAAATATTAAGTGTGTAAGTTTCGCTGTTTTGCAATATTTGAAATCAGCCAGATCACTCATCCTCCTCAGAATTCTCGTAAGATACTCCATAACTAATACAAATAGCAGAGGGGAAATAGGGTCCCCTTGTCGAAGCCCCCGTTTGCCCTCAAAATATCCATATCCTTCTCCATTCACTTTAACTGTGAACCTCGTAGTGGTAACACATGTCATTACCAACTGCACAAAGGTTCGTGGAAAATTATAACCCTTTAAAGCTTCCTCTATAAAGTCCCAGCTTTGAGCTTACCATATCATATGCCTTCCGTAGATCAATCTTCATCATACATCTTGGAGTAGTTTTTCTATTATAATGCCTCAGCAAGTCATGGCAGATTAATACATTATGAATCAATGATCTTCCTTCAACAAACGCTGCTTGATTACTTGCCACTACCACCTTTATGGCTTCCTTCAGTCTCTGACAGATCATTTTTGAAATGCACTTGTACATTCTAGACTCTGTAACTCTTTCTAGTCTAACTTGTAACTCCTTCTTTATTTGTGCAATGATGAAATTTGTATTTACATGTTTCTGTCTAAACTGCCTCCAATTCCTCGCTTGCCAAGTATAATAAATTGTTGCTCCATACATAGCAGCTACTGCTTCCTTCTTCAATTGCTTCCAACGTCTTCTTTTAATCCATGCCAATATTTGTTGAATTGTGCCTCTTAGCAGTATCACACCCATCCAGTTAGCCAAATCCTTCCTCATTGTATTCCCCCAATGACATTCAGTAAACAAATGTTGGTGCGTTTCAGCACTCTCTTGCTCACACAAGCCACATGCTGCATTTTCAACTTGTATATGCATATTCTGTAGTCTATCTTTAGTGAGCAGTCTTCCTTGGTATGCAAGCCATAAGATAAATCTTTGTCTAGGCTGCATTATAGAGCTCCAAAGTAAGTCTGCCTCTGGGCATTTATGTAACAGACCTAGCATGGCTTGGTAGCTACTGGTCATGGAGTATGTGCCATTTGGTGTCAAAACATATTGTCCCCTTTGGTACCATTGGAGCATTTCCGTCTTCAAAACATTCAGTTTCTTCCAATACCAACTACAATCTTGGGGTGGTATGTTCTCCCAAATGTTATCTGTATCCTTCATATATATCTCATGTACCCACTTGACCCATAATACATCTTTCTTGTTTGCCAACTGCCATAAGAGCTTCCCAACAGCAGCTACATTCCATAGTTTGCAGCTCTTGATATTTAATCCTCCATACTTTTTTGGTACACATACCTTATCCCATGCCACCAATGCTATTTTCTTGTGCCCTTCCGAGCTTCCCCATAGGAATTCTCTGTATTTTTTATCTACTTCCTGCAACACACTCTGTGGGAGGATAAACACTGTCCCCCAAAAATTATATTTATCGAGAACAAAACAACATTAACTATCTGTAGCCTCCCTGCATATGACAGCTGCCTTGAATAACCTGAGGTAATTCTCTTTGTAATCTTCTCCACCAATTGGTAACAGTCCACCTTGTTCCATTTTTTTGAAGATAACGGCAGTCCCAGGTACAGTATAGGTAGTACACCTATTGAGAACCCAGTACTATTCAAAATTCTCAGCTTTGCTTCCTCAGTCATTCCAGCAAGAAATATGTTAGATTTCTGCAAATTTGCTTCCAAGCCAGTCACAACACTAAAATGTTTCAGAGCTTCCATCACCCTCTTAATAGAATTTGTGTCGCCTTTGCAAAACACCATTAAATCATCTGCAAATATCAAGTGTGTAAGTTTTGCTGCTTTGCACATTGGATGGTATTTGAAATCAGCCAGATCACTCATCCTCCTCAGAATTCTCGTAAGATACTCCATAACTAATACAAATAGCAGAGGGGAAATAGGGTCCCCTTGTCGAAGCCCCCGTTTGCCCTCAAAATATCCATATCCTTCTCCATTCACTTTAACTGTGAACCTCGTAGTGGTAACACATGTCATTACCAACTGCACAAAGGTTCGTGGAAAATTATAACCCTTTAAAGCTTCCTCTATAAAGTCCCAACTTACCATATCATATGCCTTTCGTAGATCAATCTTCATCATACATCTTGGAGTAGTTTTTCTATTATAATGCCTCGGCAAGTCATGGCAGATTAATACATTATGAATCAATGATCTTCCTTCAACAAACGCTGCTTGATTACTTGCCACTACTACCTTTATGGCTTCCTTCAGTCTCTGACAGATCATTTTTGAAATGCACTTGTACATAACATTGCAACATGAGATGGGTCTGAATTGACTTGCCATCACTGGTGCGTCTATTTTTGGAATGAGAGAGATTACTGTGGAGTTTAACTGGCTCTCCAGTCTCCATAAATTCCAGAATTGCTTGTGTCACATCTTGACCAATCACAGTCCATGCTGCTCTAAAGAATCCACTCCCATATCCATCAGGCCCCGGGCTTTTATTGATGTCAATACCAAACATAGCACTCTTCACTTCTTGTGTTGTATATGGTTTCACTAATAGCAATTGTTGTTCAGTATCTAATACGTCTCCATTTCTAAAAAATAAGCCACTTGCTCTTTGTCGTTTCTTTTCCTTTGTGCCTAGAAGGTCCTCATAATACTCCACAAAGACATCTGCAATTGCCTTCTGGTTTGTTTGCATTACATCATTATTATCCTTCAACTGCAAAATAGCTTGTTTTAGCTTCCTGTGTTTTATAATTGAGAAGAAATATCTTGTGTTGTCATCTCCAAGTTAGACAATTACGATAAATTCAGTGTAATCCCACAAACCATAAGTGAGGTATGGGGAGGATAGTCATGTGTACGTAGACCTTCCTCCTACCTTGGGTGATAGAGAATTTGTTTCCGATAATTTCCTTGGTTAAACAATCAAACATGGTATCATAGTAGACAAGCGTTATGAATTCAACTCTCATCCTTGTTGATTATCATTTTAAAAAGTACTTTCACGCGCTTAGTACGTAATTAAAAATGTATCTTCTCTAAAAGCTTAAACTTTTAAATGAGGCGATCACACAATTCAACACTAGGTATAGCCCAGAGTTTTTCGCTAAAAACATCCCTCAAATATACTCTAAATTTAAACAACATCCTTTTACTACCACAATGAGCAAAAAACATCCCTTAACTATCCTAAAAATGGCCAGATTCACCCTTCCATCTTTTTTCTTGATAGAAACTAACGGTTAAATTCATTTCCTTACATGTAAATGAAGCTAGAATTAACTATGGATAAATATGTGGCGTTTTTCACATATTAAAGTTGTAATTCTTCTCACGTGAATATGATGAAAAATACATAGTAAAATATTTATAAAAATTTCACATAGTTTGTATCTTAAGAAGCGAAAAACGTCACATAAATTGGAATAAAAAAATATATTTTTTATGTAATATCTAAATATGTTACTTTTATATTTTTAAAAATACAGTAACTAGTGTTTATCAACAAAAATAAAATAAAAATAGACTACCTTCATACTTTAAATTCCCTCATTGTCTAGGAAATAAAGAGAAAATTATACATTTTTTTCTTATAATATTTTGTTGCTTATCTGATCAGTAATTATATAAAGCGAAAAATATTTTGCTTGAAATATTTTGCTCACTTTTTACGGGACATCCTGGCTGCTACTGTGAAGTTGAGGATGCAAACCTCTCTTCCTAGCTCATTCAATTTAGTTAGGATTGTCTATTACTACTATAAGCTAAGAGAAGAATGGGAGCAAACAAAATAGGGGATTTGTAGGTTGATCAACCGTTAGTTTTTTTGACAAAAACTAATTAAAGGATGAATCTTGCCATTTTTAAGATAATTGAGGGATATTTTTTGTTCATTGTGATAGTGCAAGGATATGGTTTAAACATAGAGTATAGTTGAGGGATGTTTTTGGCCAAAAACTCGTGTAGCCCATGTTATTATATTTCCCCAAATGGAAGTTTTGAGCACTTGTAATGGAATATGAAGGGGACCTTTTTTTAGTTTATTTCTGCAGAGATGTGTCATGTCAAGGCTTAGATATTGAACTATTAATATAGAAATAATACTCTTTTCATTATAGCAAGCCCATTACTATATCATTTTTGTTAATAATACATGAGATTATGAAGTGCAATAATAGAGAAGAAACATGAACAGTGTGATGCCCATGACTCGTGCCGGTCCCACGAAAGCGAGTATGAGAAGGACTGACAAGCTTACGAAGAAGGGGAACGTGTAATATTTTAGGCGAATTTTAAGTTGAAATATGATATGAAAATAAATAATTTTATATAACATAAATTCATATAATACACACATTTTTTACCTCGATAATGACGTCCCCAAAAGACAAATTCATAAGGTCTTTTAAGCCAAAGCTAATAGTACTGGTCAAAACAGTCAAAGAGATATAAAGTTCTTAATTAAATGTGAATATATGTATAATGACACTCCTAGTATGTTTCTTTTTTGAAACTTAATTTAATCCTTACAAGTTACTCCAAATTAATTTCACTGAACAATAATTGGAAAAACATATCTGGAGATTGATTTGAGATAAAGCTTTATAATAATTGTTTAGAACCTCATAATTTTGTCATTGTGCATCAACACATAATTATGTTTTCATGATAGTAGGGTCCTTATTTGCTAGTACTTATTCATCAATGTTATTGAATCATGGCTTAAAAAATTCCAATGCCAACTGCATAAAACTGGGCAAATTAAGACAATTAAATAAAAAAAACATTTTACTGTCCCTAAACTATGCAAAATGTAATAATTTACCCTCTGTTAATAATTGAAGTTACTTGAGTCGAAGACTGGTTGTAAAGTTACGTATGCTCTTACCGTTAATAATTGAAGTTACATGTATATATGCTCTTACCGCTATCAAAATGGTTTTTTTTTTTTAAATTATTATTATTATTATTATTTTCTTACGAATTAGGTTCGAAAACACTATCTCTAATTAGTCTGATTAATTCTACACGGGTCCCCATTGAATAAAACAATAAAAATCCTTCTCAAAGGTTAGCAATTTAGCAGATCGCTTAAACTAAAAAGAAAATGACATATATATAATAGGTATAATTCAGGTAAAATATGTACTTTCACCGATTAATTTGTTTGTCTTATTGATCCATTAAAAAATGTCATTTTATTTTTTGCAATTTTTAAATTCAAAGTTTCTACTGAACATGTTTAAGATTGTAAGATTAAAGAACAAATTTATACCTTCTACGCATCTTCCATTTTACACCACATGAAGATTTAAAATTGTATACTTTCTTAAATTTTATCAAGTCAAAATCAGACAAACAAATTAAAATAGGAGTATATATGGGGTTGTTTGGTATGGGATGGGAGAGCCATGAAATTAGTTAGCAACACACATATATAGACTAACTTATCATATCATTATTGTATAAATTGTGGAATAAGCAATCCAAAACTAATTAATACTTGTAACCATAAACATAATAAAATAATGAAACAATCCTACCAAACGATCTTAATATAATCTATGTTTATTAGCTAGAAAAAAGTAAACATTAAATCCAATGGACAATTTAAGTAAAGATCCCAAGAGAAAAACACATAGAGATACATCAACTTGTCCTTCATATCATGAAAAATCCAAATTCCATTAAAAAAAAAACTATTAACAATAATTAGAGAAACAAAAAAGGTTCTTTCACTTTTCTTGAACAATTTTCCTCATCAAAATTATCATCTAAATTATTCCATCTAACAACCTTTAGAAGAATGACTTCATGTGAAACTCCAATCAAATACCTCTTTGTTAATCTCTTGCAAATTCCACAAAGAATACACCTTATATGCCTTTGAGCCAAGAAATTAGCAGTATGTACTAATTTATCACATTTTCTACAAAGAAATGCATTATCTGCTTCACAATATACATAGGCTTCTGATTTACAAAGTTCACAAACAATAATATTGTCTTGCTCTATTTTTTCTTCTTCTATTTCTCTTCTTCCATTGCACATTTTTCTAAGTTTTTTTTTTTTTTTGGGGGAGGAAATGAAATAATTTCTAAGATATGAGTGAAGAAAATGGCAAAGGGGGTATTTATAGAGTGTTTTATTAGGAGTGTAGGGTGTGTTTGCTTATTCACATGAAATTCATTGTCATTGGAAGAAGAGATAATATTGACACTTGTCCTTGTTATATGAAAAGTAGTGTGGGGGACGAATTTAAAATTTATTAATTTTAAAAAATATATTATTCTCTTTATTTTGAAGTAAGTGAATTGATGAAGTATTTTTTATAGTTTAAATTAATTTAATTGTTTAATCTTTAAAATAAGTTTAGAATTTTTATCTATTTTTATCCTTCATTTGAATTTTTTATGTTATTAGTTCGAGAAACTTTAATTGCTTAATTAGTATTGGACTAATTTATGATGAGAGTTTAGTTATTCTAAAAAGTAATTTAATAATAATAAAAAATAGTAAAAATGGAAAATAATGTCTAATTAATGTCTTAATATTCCAATAATTCACTTATTTTGAAATGAAAAGACTATAAAAATAAATATTCAAATTTGATCTCAGCCTATAAATAAATACACTAACTTTAAATTGTGCCGCATAATTTAAGACAGTCTACATACACCCCTAAATGTCACTTGGCTAATAGAAATTATGCAAGAAAGTTAATTATATTTTTAGTTTTTTTTAAAATAATAGAAATGTCACTTTATTTTTGTTATTTCACACAAAATATTACTTTTCTTTATTTTGTAACAATAGAAAAATCACTATTTATGTTATTTTACCTATAAAGTCACCAAGTCTTTTACCAGTTAGCTGACATAGCAATATTTTATCATTGCTTCGCACACCTCCGTTACTCTTGAGGAGGCATCCGCCCCAGATAAACTACCCATTTCGCAGTGTCTCGCCTCCCCCGAATGATCGGTGCGGCGGTTAGGCATCTTAGACGAAAGAGAAATCACTTATTTCACTTCAATTAAAAATAATAATACCCATTATTTTTTTTACTAATAAACCCAAACCTAAAAACCCTACCTGTTTTTCTAATCTATATTTATAGAGTTTTTTCCCCATGAAATTCATTGGAAAGACAACATTGACACTATATAGGACTTGAGGGTCACTGTTTAGCTATTTTTGAATAATTTTTCATGCACTTATTTGTTCTTTATTTTATTAATTAAACTGAGCTAAGTAAATTATGAGAGTTCTTAAAGTATAGTTTATAATTCCAATATTTTAAAGCACTTTCTTAACCATGCATGTGGATCGACAAGACAAAGGGTTGTAATCAAAATTATTAAAGAGAGAATTAGTGAACACCAAAAAATTATGATAAATATTGTTTCATTCTTAATTAAAGATTTTGAATTTGAGAACTATAATCGAATGTAGTTGCTTACTTGCTTTTGCTTTTAGTGAAATTTTTCGACGCTAATTCAAATTAGTCTGAGTTTAAAATAATTCCCACAAATTAAAGAAAGAAAAAGACAAAAGGGCTTGTGGTGTACATTGCTCAAACAGATCAAATAGTTTCAATTATTGGTATTATTGTTCGTTTTAATTAGACCTTATAATCTTGAACCAAATATCAATTTTTGTCATTGTCTTTTGGGAAAACACAAATTAATTGTGTAATACAGACCAAAAACATAAATAGTAAAGTTTTAAATATAGCAGAAAAATGAAACAAATAGTACGTGTTTATTTTTTCTATTTTGATGTATTATTCTAACCTTCATAACTCTATATAATTCAAAAGAAAAAACATTTTTTAAAGAAAAAAAACGTTTAAATTGTACAAAAATTCGCAAATTCTATAATTACATATTTTGTACTTACGTAATTATAACACATAAGCTTTTTAAGAAAAACAAAATTAAATTAAAACTAAAAAGTATCCAAACTTATACAATTTAAACTACAAATCTAACTCGTACATTAATTTTAACCCAATAAATCAAATATCTATCAACAGAAGTATATTCACTAAATAATTCTCACAATATTTAATCTCATATTATAATATTGGTGGAAATTTTATAAATCGATTTAGAACTAGGATCTTGATCTTAGTATATATTATTTATATATACAGTAACAACATTATGTAATATAATTCTACACAAAAAATTTAGAGAGGATAGTATATGTACATCTTATTCCTACATAGATTATTTTCGTGTTTCTAATAAACCCTCGACTTATATATATATATATATATATAACTTTAATCAAATTCAAAGAGGCCAAATTCGTAAATTAGGCTGAGTCCAACTAATTAGAAGAAAAACGATATTAAAAAATAAAATAAAAGATTACTTGGTTAAGGCATGAAACTTTAATAGATTCTAGAGGATATGTTATGATTTTATTTTTATTTTTGTTGTGCAAGTTGTTACAAAGTCAATTTTGGTTTACTAAAAATGATATATTTGTATGGCCAAAAATTAAAGCTTTATTTCCAAAACTATGGAAACCCACAAAATGATTTCATAGAGTCCACATACATAAATGTACCCACAGAAATTATGGTTTTTTTTTCTTTGGTTAAGTTGATTTGACCTATTTCTATAAATTCTGATTAATTGTACAATAATAGAACATTATGTATCATTTTATGTCACAGTATTTATTTAGTAGTAATAGACTAAATTAGAATGACAGCATTTTATATTTAAATATAATTTAATTTCCTCAAATTTATCCTTAATAATGTACTATTTGTTTTAGTTTATGTAATACATTTCCTCTTTTTATTTTAATAAAAAAATAATATATTTTTATATTTGAAAATAATTTTTTTATTCTTTTCATTTCATCCTTAATAAATTTTTTTATAGTTATACAAATGTATGATATTTATAAGGTCT
>NW_006239064.1:352494-353347 GCF_000226075.1 Solanum tuberosum | reverse complement strand
ATATAAATATTACCTTTAGGCATGCAGTCCCAATTGCTATAACAAATATAAAATTAAAAATAATTGAGTATTATCATATATGAAATTCAGAATTTGTCATCGACAATAGCAAAAGCACCTTATACTAATGACTTTGTCAAATTAAATGATTTTTTTTATCGAAAAATTATACTAGACATTTAGCTAGATCAAAATTTAGCTATACATGCATTATTATGTGATATTTCTTAATAAAATATTTGACTCTGTCACTGATCACGAAAAAAGTATATATTCGTTTGAAACTTGTATGGTTGTTGAATGGGTACGTGTGATATGAAGGGTCCTTTTCTGAAAGTACATAGGTTTGGATTGTTAAAGAAGACTTTGATATTATTTTTGTGGTTGTAATTTGAAAATTGGTTCACTGTTGTTGTGATGGGATTTATCTGTTATTGATGTCTCACCAGAATTATATCTCACTATACTTTAGATTTTAGAATCCAAGGTTTAAAACTAGCCAAGTGGATAGTCTAAACATGTATGGTATTTTAGAGTGTAGACCCTTTTGATTTATTGATTTTTTGGGTGGAAGCATTTTATACTTTGGCACATTTGATTGTGAGATAAAATAATTTTTTTTGTTTCCCACCCGGTGTTCGGAGCCCACATTAAAGCTCCGACTAAATCTGGATCGTGCTCTGCAGGGCCCATTCGGGGGTGACGCTTCCAATCGGATTTTCTCCATACCCAAGGTCGTACTTGAGACCTCTGATTAAGGGTGAAACACTCCCACCAGTGCATCACAACTCATGTTGGTGAAATAAAATAATTATACTCTTGGGTTTGTTTGGTATATATATATATATATATA
>NW_006239064.1:334866-351001 GCF_000226075.1 Solanum tuberosum | reverse complement strand
TATATAATAATAATAAGCGATAAAAAATTATTTTGTAATATTATGAATTTTTATCAAATTTTGGTTTGTCTAGATATATGTATTTCAGAATATGTATGATTAAAATTAGATATAATTTGTTCTAGATATATTGTATTCAAGTGAATTTATGTGTATTTAGAATACATAACAGATCTCGATCCCCTCCCTTTCATTTCATTCCCTTTCTCCCATATGTCTAGTATCTTAGATAGTACATGTGAATCACACGAGATACATACATCTACTTTATTAGAAATATATGCATCCATATATATATATATATATATATATATCAATTTTTCGATTATATTATTATTATTTATTGTTTCCTTTAATTTGATTATTATATTATTTGTTGTTCCTTCTTTTTCTATTTTACTTTATGATTTTTGTTTTACTACTATTAGTATTTTTTCTTAATAATTAATTTTGATATATTTTACTTAAATTGAGTATCTATTATAAAAACGTTTATTTTTATTCTCATAAAATAAAAATACGACTGCTTATAATAAATAATTTTGTTGTCGTTGTTGTTGAATGATTAAAAAAAAAGTATGATATGGCCTGTGTGGTGTTTTCTTTACGTTCATTATTAGTGCTATGACATCTATTGATCTGTAGACCCTCGGGTTCGAAAATAAGATGGTTTGGATTTTAAAGCAAATATCCTTTTTAGAATTAATAGAACTCTTGGATGTTTGATAGACGGTATAAGAATAATGTTAAAGATAGCGTATTAATTATATTAAAATTAATAATATTAAGAAGTTATATTTAGATTTGTATTTCTTATTCATTGTTTGATTTAATGTATTGCTTTGACTATATTTATTCATGTATTAATAGCTTTTATATTACTCATATCATGAATATTTATCATGTATAAGTTATACATAAATTGGAAATTCTATACTTGTTCAGTTTTGACTTTTGACTTGATACACTTATAAGAAAATAATAATTGACATAGTGAGATTACTATTTAATTCTTATTAATTGATAGAATTTCAAAGTCAATTTACTCATTAAAGAGGTTCTACTTTTTTCAAAAACACTAACTTTTTAAATAAATTGAGGGTATAATAGGAAAAAAAAAATATTGTCATTTATTGATTTGTCAAAAATAACAAATAAAATGGGACAAGTAAAAAAGTCAAAATTAGACAAGTAAAAAGAGACAGAGGGAGTATGTAGGGTCGATTGGTTGGGAACAAGTTATTCCAGAATTAAAAATCCTGAGATTAACTATCATGAGATAACTTATCCCACCATGTCTAAAAGATAACTTATTATTCCATCATTATGATATAAATGGTGGGATAGTTATCCTAAACTTGACAACCAAATTAACAAGACACCAAAATTTTATCACTAGACTATTTTTTTATTCCAAAACTATTTATTTTTATCTCTCACACCAAACAAGCTCTGTATGTTTGGTAGTTCGATAACTGATTTAAAGATAAGTTAAATATAAATTAAATTTTATATAAGTAATATCATATTTAATTGTTGTTTAGAAGATAAGTTATTCATGTATAAAATTCATATGATATTCTGCTTGTAATTTAAAAATTCATATAATTAATTAAAGGGAAAATTACGCCATTAAGCAAACTTATACTACTTAATTAGTCATCATAGCTATAGTTTGCTATAATTATCACCCGTGACTAACATTACCATTAATTACGTGGGCTGACTTCGAGTTTGTATAATTAGCCACATTTGTATAATTCGTCACATTTGTATAATTCACAACTTATAATTCTTCTTTTGATTTGTATTTGTATATGGCGATGATTTCCTCTGATTTTTCAATTTCACCACCATATACATTCAATCTTTTTGTGTATAACTTTTTAAAGTTTGTATAAACGTGTAGTTTTCGAATTTTGTATAATATAATTTATATAATGTAATTTGTATAATATAATTTGTATAACTGATTAAAGTTCATATGTTTATGTTTGTATCAATTCGTTATTTCAAGTTTTATCATAATTGTATAATTCCATACTTTATATTACTCAATTATACAAAAACATGCAAATTATACAAACGTACTCGCGAATTATACAAACAAGGTGCGAATTATATAAATTATTGTCCTCGCTCGCCTCTCTCCTCCCTCTCCCAATCTCGCTCGCCAGATATACAAATACATATGTATACAGTTACAAATATATTATTATTTAACCGATATACATATACAATTCACCTCTCTGCCACTCTCTTCCCTCCCTCGCTCGCCTCTCCCCTCCCTCTCCCAATCTCGCTCGCCACTTTCCTCCCTATAACATGTAGCTACGGATCGTAATTAGCAAGCTATAGCTATGAAGAGTAATTAAGCTATTTTTTGAGTGGCTATATGCAAAGGTTCCCCATTATTAAACGATGCAAAAATTTATATTTAAATCATTAAATCCAACCTAAATATAATATATAAATTCCCTCGTAACTAAGTTATGAGGGAAAAAACAGCATTTTAAAAAAGTTGGGGGCGGAAAGGGAAAATGGAGAAAAAATTACAAGATAGAAAATCAAATCTTTATCAATACGATAAAAGTCCATATTATCAATCGAATGATCTACTAAAAATTTTCCAATCAAATATATGAGAAACAATTTTAGTAATTAAAAAGCAAATAGATTGATTTTGTGAAGCCCAATTTGATGGCTCATTTGAAGCTGGACTTTAGTTTCACTCGTAGGGTTATTTGAATATTTGTTGCTATTTTGTGATGATTTTTAATTCTTAATTTTTGAGATAAATAACTTTTTCACATAATATAAGTTTATATTTTCACCTAATAATAATTTATAAATTATGATTTGAATTCTTAAAGAAGTTATGTTTAATTTGTTTGACGTAAAGTTTGACCTTAAAAGACAAAAATTAAATTACAACTCATTTATTAAAGATATCTAATAAATGACTAACCTTGAGTTTTATAACATTTAATATTCATGGTCAATGAAACAAAAGAGTTCAAAGGCAAAAAGTATTGTAATGACATTTTTCTCTTTCCATTAGAAAGTGTAATGTATTAAAATCTGATTCCTTAATTTAAGCCAAATTTGGTAAACTGATTGCTTTCCTCTCACAAAAAATGGAAATTTAAACTGATTTTCTAGTTCTAAATGATAAATTATCTTTCTTAATTTAAGTCAAGTTTGGTACATTATTTATAAAATTAAATAGTTTGAGATCTAGAAAATCTAAAATATTTCAATGGTATTTTAGATTGTGTATTGTCATATAATTTTAATGGTATTGTTTAATTTGGTCAATTAACTATTAAGTGGGGTCCATATTTACTTGGAAGTAAGAATCACACCAACCTATAAATTATTCACGGACTCTGTAGAATTGAAGTGCATCTCTCAGTTTTATCGCCACTTTCTGAATAAATCAAGTAGCTGAACTTGATCTTTTTTCCCCCCAGAATTTGTTAGGGCTTTCTTTCTCACTACAACTATAAGCATGACTAACAACGATTCTTTACATATTATGTTCTTACGAGCATTGAGTTCTCACCCTACTCTTCTTCAATGCCCTATATGTAATGAAATCGGTCGCACTAATAACGAATTCATGAGTCATTTCCAATCCCATCCTATGAGCCAACAAGTGATACATCTAGCACAAGGTTTTAGCACATTAGGTATAACATCAACTCTTGTTTTACCACCAGAGCGACTGGAAAGATCCACCGGAGCAGAGAGGGTTATGCCCCAAACAACACCGCCTCCACCTCTACCTTCATCATCACCACCACCACAACGATCTTATCCAATCAGAGGTAACAATGATGGTGAAAGCGTGAATGCAAGTTCAATAGGTATCGACCTAAATGAAATTCCTTCTGAGTCCACAAGCTCTCAAGATGTTCCTATTCAAAATACATTTAGCGGATCTCATTTGACTAACACCGATGACGAAACAAATGATGAGTTAGATCTAAATTTAAGGCTATGAAATCAAATGTATCCTTTTTCATGTTGTTTTATTTTCTTCGCCTACATTGTCCAAATCATAATTGTTCAAAATACTTCTAAACACATATGTATATCAGTTACATATATATATCATTATCTAACCAATATACATATACAATTCACCTCTCTCCCACTCTCTGCCCTCTCTCGTTCACCACTCTCCTCTCTCTCCCAATCTCGCTCACCACTCTCCTCCCTATAACATGTAGCTACAAATCGTAATTAGCAAACTATAGTTATGGAGCGTAATCAAGCTATTTTTGAGTGACTATATGCAAAAATTCCCCATTATTAAACTATGTAAAAATTATTATTTAAATCATTAAATCCAACCTAACATTAATATATAAATTCCCTCGTAACTAAGTTATGAGGGAAAAAATCAGCATTTTTAAAAAGTTGGGGGCGGAAAGGAAAAATGGGAAAAAATATTACAAGATAGAAAATCAGATCTTTATCAATATGATAATGTCACGACCCCGACCGCCGTGATTGGCACCCACACTAACCCTCCGATGGGAGAACCACTACTACGACCCGACTAAGCAACTTAAAGAAACTAAATCATTTAAAGATACAAAAGCAAGTTTAAATGACGAATTAAATATGGAGTTCCCATAAACTCCGAAGGTTTAACAAAATAATTATAGCGGAAATTCAACCCCTAGACCTGAAGGTCATTGTACCAAAACTCTACTAGTCAACAAGTTCTAAGAAAAGAGGGTGCAACCTCGAAAGCTAAACGTACGTAAAATGTCTAAACATCTAGTCTGAGTCCGAAAAGAACGGACTAAAACAATTGATTGATTCATGGCAGCCTAAAAGAACTGGCTCACCCTCAAATTCGATTTTGTCGATGATCTCCTAGCTGAGGTCAAGATGCCCTGTACTCAACAAAGAAAAAGCAAGTGCAGTATCAGTACACAAAACAAATGTGTACTAGTATGATCACACGACTACTCTAGTAAGCGCAATATAAGCAAGTCATTACAACACAGTAAACACATATATACAGAACGCATAATTCAATCATCATTTTAGGAGCAACATACAATTTCCCAATAACCATGACATGTAAATATAAATGTAACAATCACAAGTGGTTCTCTCATGGAACCCACACCCAAACGGTTAGTGTGTCGGAACATGACACCCGATCCAGCATATATGTGTCAGAACGTGACACCCGGTCCAATATATAGATGTGTCGGAACGTGACATCCGATCCATTATATAGATGTGTCGGAATGTGACACTCGGTTCAATATATATGTCGAAACGCGACACCCGGTCCAGTCAGCACAATCACAACCACAATCATATCCACAAGGAATAATGTACAAAGTAACACATTAAGCAACAATTTCATGGCATGTAATTGTTCATACATATACATTTCATTAGATTCGGTTCATGTTTCACATACATACGTGCATACAATGGAGCAATTAACAAGCATATATAACAAGACGGGAAGCCAAACCATCACCTACCTCGAAACCAAGATTGAATACTCCTAAGACACTTGAGCCTTCCCTTTCCGAAGTTTTTCAGCTTGTTCTTGGTCTAAAACAAGTAATTAACACAAGGATCAATAAACAAGGCCTAATTTACCCGAATTATAACAAAATATCCACCCAAAGACAAACCCTTGATCCTAATGCTCAATTAGGGTTTTTTTCACCATTAACTTCAGGCCAAAATCCTCCCCCAATGATAATTAACAAGGATTCTAAGTTCTAAGAATCGAACTACAGATTAATGGAGTAACTAACTTACCTTTAGCGCGAGAGTTCGTGGGAATCTGATAAGAAACTGCCTTGGGTCGTTCCTTAGCTCTTAAGAACGAAGTTTTGCAGAAAATAATGTTTTTGGAGTTTTTCTTCGATTTAAGTCATGACTGTCCTGCCACAGCATGACCCATCCCGCCACAGCTGCCCCGCCCTGTCGGCTTGCACGTAGATAGAAACTCATAATTTAAGTTCCAAGTTCCCATTTCGCAACACACTTTCAAACCTTGACATTCTAAAACTACCCCTTCACGCCAAGATTAGTTTCAGGAGTTTTACTCTCCCGAATTTGATTCCGTAAAGCCGTACAGGCTCCTTAACGTCTTGGCTATCCACTCACATGATCAAACTCATAATTAAATCCCCCATCCATTATCGGATTTTCCTAGACCTCACCTGACTCAAATTTCATCCAAGTCTGGCCTAGGCTAGAAATTCTCAAGTTACTAAGAAGTTTTTTGGCCCAAATTCCTTCCCCATTGGCTTTCCATAACGACTGGAACATGTCATTACAGATAAAAGTCCAGATTATCAATCAAATGATCTACTAAAATTTTTCCAATCAAATATATGAGAAACAATTTTAGTAATTAAAAAGCAAATAGATTGATTTTGTGAAGCCCAATTTGATGGCTCATTTGAAGCTGGACTTTAGTTTCACTCGTAGGGTTATTTGAATATTTGTTGCTATTTTGTGATGATTTTTAATTCTTAATTTTTGAGGTAAATAACTTTTTCACGTGATATAAGTTTATATTTTCATCTAATAATAATATATAAATTATGATTTGAATTCTTAAAGAAGTTTTGCTTTTAATTTGTTTGACGTAAGTTTGAACCTAAAAGACAAAAAATAAATTACAACTCATTTATTAAAGATATCTAATAAATGATTAACCTTGAGTTTTATAACATTTAATATTCATGGTCAATGAAACAAAAGAGTTCAAAGGCAAAAAGTATTGTAATGGTATTTTTGTCTTTCCAATTAGAAAATGTAATGTATTAAAATCTGATTCCTTAATTTAAGACAAATTTGGCAAACTAATTGTTTTCCTCTCACAAAAAAAAGGAAATTTAAACTGAGTTCTAAATGATAAATTCTTTTTCTTAATTTAAGTCAAGTTTGGTACATTATTTATAAAATTAAATAGTTTGAGATCTAGAAAATCTAAAATATTTCAATGGTATTTTAGATTGTGTATTGTCATATAATTTTAATGGTATTGTTTAATTTGGTCAATTAACTATTAAGTGGGGTCCATATTTACTTGGAAGTAAGAATCACACCAACCTATAAATTATTCACGGACTCTGTAGAATTGAAGTGCATCTCTCAGTTTTATCGCCACTTTCTGAATAAATCAAGTAGCTGAACTTGATCTTTTTTTCCCCCAGAATTTGTTAGGGCTTTCTTTCTCGCTACAACTATAAGCATGACTAACAACGATTCTTTACATATTATGTTCTTACAAGCGTTGAGTTCTCACCCTACTCTTCTTCAATGCCCTATATGTAATGAAATCGGTCGCACTAATGACGAATTCATGAGTCATTTCCAATCCCATCCTATGCGCCAACAAGTGATACATCTAGCACAAGGTTTTAGCACATTAGGTATAACATCAACTCTTGTTTTACCACCAGAGCGATTGGAAAGATCCACCAGAGCAGAGAGGGTTATGCCCCAAACAACACCGCCTCCACCTTTGCCTTCATCACCACCACCACCACCACCACAACGGTCTTATCCAATCAGAGGTAACAATGATGGTGAAAGCGTGAATGCAGGTTCAATAGGTATCGACCTAAATGAAATTCCTTCCGAGTCCACAAGATCTCAAGATGTTCCTATTCAAAATACATTTAGCGAACCTCAATTGACTAACACCGATGATGAAACAAATGATGAGTTAGATCTAAACTTAAGGCTATGAAATCAAATGTATCCATTTTCATGTTGTTTTGTTTTTTTCCGCCTACATTGTCCAAATCATGTTTGTTCAAAATACTTTTTAACAAACGTGCTATATGAAGTATTGTGGCATCAAAGGGTACCTAGACCTCAAGTGATATGTCGCCAAATCTAGCTAGAATGCAGAGTGAGATATATATATATATATATATATATATATATATATATATATATATATATATATATATATATATATATATATATATATATATATATATATATATATATATATATATATATATATATATATATATATATATATATATATATATATATATATATATATATATATATATATATATATATATATATATATATATATATATATATATATATATATATATATATATATATATATATATATATATATATATATATATATATATATATATATATATATATATATATATATATATATATATATATATATATATATATATATATATATATATATATATATATATATATATATATATATATATATATATATATATATATATATATATATATATATATATATATATATATATATATATATATATATATATATATATATATATATATATATATATATATATATATATATATATATATATATATAGTGCACCAAAGAAACAAACATGTACACATATAATATGGATAGAGGGTATACTAGGTAAAGTAGATAAATAGATAAAGAAGGGACATAGGTGGTCTTGTCTGTTTTGATTTCTCAAAAGAATAGTTGTAACAAAACATGTACTACTCGATGTGACAATTGGTGATATCAACATAACAGTTTGTTCGACAAAAAAAAGTTATTTTACCCAAATTGTTACATAGATTACAAATCATAAGAATATTGGAGTTCTTCGCTATATGTAAATGTGATTAAGATAGTAAAGAATTTAGCACTAATTAAATTAATCCAAACACCTTTACAATATTTGATTCTTTTATTTTAAAACTAACTGAAATGCGAGTAAAGTGATCAAGGCCTCACAAGCAAAGGAGAACACAAAATATATAAATGAATTATATCAAGAAATGATCCATTACAAACAATTATTCCTTTTTTTTTGAATGAAAACACTTTATTAAACGCCTCAACTATACAAAGTTTCAATAAATTTATATCAACTAGATCATATGGTATACCTACTAGGTATTCGTACCATACTCTATCCAACTATATCAAAATAAATCTATATATCCTACCACATTTGTTAGTATATTTGTGTAGAGTCATTTTATCTAGTCGGTGCTTTGCTCAAGCTCCCTTGGTGCCTTGTCGATTTGCTCTCAATTGCTGATGGTTGCACTACATGCTTCACCCAAGTGCGGTTAATACTACCGTTGATGTTTAAATCTATAAAAATATACGAACTATTATTGTTGAAGGTGAATTCGTTTATTGGTACTGCTTAGATTTGTTAGGGTCTCAGGTACCTTGTTTACCTCATCTCTCAATAAACTTCAATTGTACCAAGTCTTGGCAAAGCCTGATATATTGTTGTACTTGAACGTCTATAGCCTGTGATCTTGAATTTTTTGGCGCAATGCCCGAATGTCTCACTTTGTCGATCATGATGGAGCTGAGTAATGAAGCTTAGCAATACATAATTAGAAGAAGCTACAGGTCAGTAAGACTGAACTTAGTGAATCCCTACTTTCTGCTGACAATGATCTTTTGACGTCCAAGAAACTTGAACTTGCACGACGCATAGCCTCTTGGGGCATGGTTACTGTTTCCATCTTTGCGGTAAGCGACCCCTATCGCCTCTACATTTCCATCGATAACCCCAATTATGTTTAAGAACCAAAGCTCTCTTCTCCATTACTATGAACTTGAAATATGATCTCAAGATCTAGATTTTGTCCCTTTATCTAGATTTTGATGGGTCAAATCTCAAAAGAGATTAATTAATACCGTCATCTAAAAATTAAATTCTAAGCAAAAACCTCTAAATTAAGATCTAATATATTCTGTACAATTGATACAGGTGAAGAAGAAATGTCTTTAAGACAATAGCAACTTACTAGATTTACCCAACCAAGTCTTGATTTAGCATCAAGAGGACACCCCAAAGGTCTCACCAGGTGCATGCTGCTATAACCATATGAAATTTCTTCAGACTTTGTTATTTGCATTCTAGAGAAATGACTAATGTTAACTATCCACTTCCTTTCATATAATTAAAATTCTGCATCAAATGAAATGAAACGTTGATGAATTGCTAGTTAATCTGTATACCTTCTTCATATATGAGGAGTGCCAATTTTTTCAAGGTTAATGATTCTTTCGACTTCACTTGGTAATTATTGGAATTGATTATATTGAAAGAGTATTGCCTTCCCGGAGGGAATGTTGTACTCTTGCTGACCCAATCCTCATTAGCTCATCGATAGTGTTTACCTCCAAACTCAAATTCCAAGGAACCTCCCACCTCCCTTCTATGATATTTGCCATTACAAGAGAATTTGTCTGTACCAATACATTAGCAAATCTATTCTCCTTACAGAACATCAATCCCTCTCTAATAGCTCCTACTTCTGCCACTAAATTAGTAGAATCAATCATTTTAACTCCTTTAGTAGCCAAAAAGTTCTCATTCTGATCTCTAATGCAAAATGTTGCAGAGCTAGGCTCAGGATTCCCCTTAAAAGCTACATCAATGTTGCATTTTAGCCAACCAGTAGGAGGAGGGACCCATCTAACACTCTTACTGATGTGGTTAGCCTTGTATCCCTCCAGAGATGCTATTAACAATGACCAATTATTGGAACCAAAATCCCAGTTAAATCTCTCTTTAAGCGATTTCAAGACAATACCAGTGATCTCCCATTTAACTTTACCAACTGAATAAGAACCTCCATGAAGGATAATATTTCTCCTTTTCCATAGAATCCATAGAATCACCATAGGTACAATTTAAAATACCACCTTTAATCTTGAATTTCCACTTTCACCCCATAATTTCTTCACCGATTGCTTCAATTGAACAATTGAGCCAGTCAAGCCGGTTGCTTTGCCAATATGATTCCATACAGTATCCACAACTTCACCTTTTAGAAATAAATGCTTAATGGTTTCTCTCTCTGAAATAGCACAACATCTACAAAATTGAGAAATATTATGATTCCATGAATGTATGATAGCAGCTACAAGAACCTTACCTTGTACGAACCGAGGCTATGTCATATAGCTGCCATTGATGGATCAAATCATTCTAAAAAAGTGATATGCTTAATGGGGCACAAACTTAGGAACGTAGGAACTTGCTGGCTATTAAAACTATCCTAACTTTTTAACGAGAACTGAGTTGACTTGCTAGGGGTAAGGTTGAGGATCTAGCATACTAACCTGAATTAGAGAGGAGCTCCAATTCGAAGCGTGGACTACTAATACTAAGGAATACCCCTTTCCATATCGGGGAGAGTCTGAAATAGTGTTTTGAAATTCATCGATATCGGAGTACAAATTTTTCAGGTACTCCAAATTCTCCAAGAGTGAAAGGAGATTTTAAAAGGTAATCCTTTCATCCATAAAAGTTTCAAATCATCATTGATATTTTCTCTCTCCTTCAACAATTCCCAAGCGCTTTTAACACTAAATTTTCTAGTGCTAGTTTTAGTCAACCAAGATTTATCACCTTGTTCGCTAAGCTTAACATTTCCCAAAATCAGCATGACATGGTTCACCACACACTCTAGAACATAAATCTTCATACTTGCAAAGCCCCATCCATCGCTTGTTAGAAATTTTACAATATCTCTCATAGAATGACATGTTTGACTCTCTGAAGGATATAAATGAAGAGGTCCCAAAGTAGATCAATTGTCATACCATATAGTAGAAGTACCCCCTTTGGTTCCCACCATAAGCGTTGCTCTATCATCTCCCTGTTCTCTAACATATGTTTCCAGCTTTGAGATCCTCTTGTCATTCCCCGAGCCTACACCTTGGGGGGAACTGGCACTCGAAGACCATTGCTGGCCCAATCAAACCCTTGGTCTGGCTTACTTACTCAATGGAAGACTTAAAACATAAGAATAGTCTAAATAAAGAACTTGTGAAATAAACTTAGAATGTCTCAAAAGGAGCATTCAACTGGCCAAAATGGCTACTAAAGTCTCATAGCAAAACATCTGAAATACAAAGCTAAAATACTCATAACTAACTGCCTAACTATCTATGAATCCTCTAAAACAACTGAGATGAATGTTGGGACAAACCCCACAACATCCTAATGATCTGAAAATAAAACTGAAAGCAATAAAAGGAGTCCTTCGGAATATAAAGAGGCTCACCAACAGACTCTGAACTGCTCACTGGATCAACGGTGCGCTGAATGCCGATCCTAGTTACCTGCGTCTGCATCATAATAAGATGCAAGCCAACTGGCATCAATACATTGAATGTACGAGTATGCGAGTTGGAATGCTAAAACAAGATAGGCTTGAAAAAAATCTGAAAGGAAACTAAATAACTTACCTGGCTCAACTCAACTCAAGATAACCGAACTCATTTCAATAAAAACAGTTTAAAACAAGTGCAATATAAAGAAAAGTTGTTCAAAACATGATGTCAACTCTGTGTGTATGCAAAGATACAAATAACTCTGAGATGTATGTAAAAATACAAATAAACTGATGTATATAAAAATACAAGGTACTGTTGTGGCAGTTTCTCTAACCGACAACCATCACATAAGAGCTATTTTAGTGATACAACGATCTCCCTTACGCTGCCAGCGCATCCTATACCTTGCCAAGGGAATAAGATCTGAACTACTAAGTGGATCTACTAGTCTAAGCGAAAATGATTCATCTAAAAAGTATGACCCTTTTCTACCTATGATGTCTACATGGTTTATTGAGACGTGAGTTATCTGAACTCAAGTTCGTCCCCATATCGGTGCTCAATACTACTCCCAAAATATGACACTAGTTCTTTATGTTTAAAAACATATTTTTTTCTGTAATTTGAGATTAGTGCTCAAAAACTTAGCTCAAAGGCTATTTTGAAAATCAAAGTTTCCCCTCTTGCTTCATTTAGAAAGCGATTTCTCTTTTTTTGAAAACTAGCCCGAAGGCTCTTTGGAAATCTCAATTTCCGTTCTTATTTAAATCTGAAAACAATTTAAATCTCTTTGGGAATACTTAGTCCCCATATACTTTTTGAAGAAATGAACTTCAATCTATGTCTCTTTAACTCTTTACTCAACTTGAACTTTAAGTCTTAAAACAAGGTTAAAAACATTTGCAAAAGACTTATTGAAAAGACTCTGAGAACTTCCTAGACTTGGCTTTTGACTTTCCTTGACTTAGATCCTAACTTTCCTTGAATTGGATTATGGATTCAAGGTTCATGATCTCATGTTTATGGATGATTTCATGATGTTTAGATGTACCTTATAGTGTTGGAATCAACTAGAAAACATAGGTATATTGCTAAGGAACAGGTACGAAAAGATGGGGGAAGAATGGGAAGAATTGCCGTCCCTGGCGCTTTGAGAGGCGCGGGGCCCCAACCCTCAACATTCAGAGAGCAAGTTGGGGAACTCTAGTTGGCGCGTCGCCCAGAGCCCCACATTCAGCGACTGCTTTATGGCGCGCTGGCTGGCGCGGCGCCCTACTCCCTTCCCCAGGTGTTTGACAACTTTTCTTCTCCGTTTTTCAACTCTAAACCCTCTAAACTTCAATGGTTATTTCCCCCAAACACTTAGGATCATTTATACCCTCAATACATGATAGATTCAAACCGAAATTACACCCGAAAACATGAATCAAATCGCAAGAAACTTCAACAAAATAACCCATAAGAATTCAAATGAATTTCATCAAGAACTCAAAGGATTTACTTTCAAATCACACATATTTCGCTGAATTGAATCATGATTGGCATGTGAGTGAACTAACCCAATGATATGTGATCTCACATACCTTTTAGGGATCACCCCTGACTAAATCCACAAGCTACCCTTGATGAAATCGATGAATCTTGGACGTTCTTCTCCTTTCTCCTCTTTTCTCCTCTTCTCCAAGCCCTAGCGTAAAATTAACTTTTCTAAAACTGACTAAAATCTGACTTTACCCCAATTAAACTCCTAAAAACGAATTAGAATAATTAGGTAAGGAAAAGACTAAATTACCCTTCCAAAATCCGGATTAGACTTTCCTTAATCCAACAGCCAACTTCCAAAGGGCATAACTTACTCATACGAACTAGGAATCACGCAAACTCGGCGGCGTTGGAAAGATCATTCCAAGAGCTTTCCAACCATGTCTTGAAGAACACCTAACTCATCCTGAGATAAGAGTTATGGCCGTTTGAAGTTGACCAAATCCTAACTAAAACAAATTTCCAGATTTTCATTCTTTCCAAAAATGACTATTTCCAATTATTAGCTTTTTCCTAGTTATTTCAAATTGTGAGATGTTACAATATCTCCCCCTTGGAAACATTCACCTCGAATAAGATTACTCTTACTAGGCTCAGGGTGTAACATCAAGTTCACACACTCAACAAGCAATTGCAAACAAACAACATGCTTACTTATATTTTAAAGAGTACTAAGAAGAGAATTAGTACCTTGGTATGAATTTTCCCCGGACTCAAAGTGATGTGGATATCTTTTCTTCATATCCTCTTCAGCTTCCCAAGTAGCTTCCTCAACAAATTGGTTCCTCCAAAGGACTTTGACTGATGCTACTTCCTTAGTCCTCAACTTGCGAACTTGGCGATTTATCTTCAGTTGGTATGATCAATGACGGATCGTCCATGCACTTCTTCAACATAGAGATGTGAAACACCGGATGAACCGCGACTAACTCTTGTGGTAAGCTCTAAACTCATAAGTTACATTGCCGATCCTTTTGGATATTCGATAAGGTCCAATATACCGAGGACTAAGTTTTCCCTTCTTACCAAACCTCATAACACCCTTCATGGGTGAAACTTTTAGATATACCCAATCATCCACTTCGAACTCTAACGCCCTTCTCCTAACATCAGTGTAGGATTTCTGACGACTCTGTGCCGTTTTCAAACTCTCTTGAATTACTTTCACCTTCTACATAGCTTGATGAACTAAATCTGATCCTATCAACCCTGCTTCACCAACTTCAAACCATCCAATAGGAGATCTGTATCTTCTCCCATAAAGAGCTTCATAAGGAGCCATTTGGATGCTAGAGTGGTAACTATTGCTGTAAGCAAACTCAATGAGAGGTAGGTGATCATCTCAATTCCTTTCGAAATCAATCACACAAGTCCTCTACATATCTTCTAAGGTCTGAATAGTGCGCTTTGCTTGCCCATCTGTCTAAGGATGAAAGGCAGTACTTAAGTTCACCTTTGAACCCAAGCTTTTTTGGAATGACTTCCAAAACTGTGCAGTAAATTGCGCACCTCTGTCTGAAATAATGGAGACTGGAACCCCATGAAATCTTACCACCTCTTGAAGATACAACTTAGCATAATCTTCTGCAGAATGAGTAGTCTTTATCAGTAAAAAGTGGGCTGATTTTGTCATTCTGTCGACAATCACCCAAATAGAATCATGTTGCCCGCGAGACCTTGGTAAACCTGTGACGAAGTCCATATTAATCATCTCCCACTTTCATTCTGGAAGTTCTATATTCTGAGCCAAACTACCGGGCCTTTGGTGCTCTACTTTAACTTGTTGGCAATTTGGACACTTAACAACAAATTCTGCAATGCCCTTCTTCATACTATTCCACCAATACACCTCTCTCAAATCATGATACATCTTTGTGGAAACTGAATGAATGGAATATCTGGAGCTATGAGCTTCCTCCATGATCCTCTCTTGGAGTCCATCCACCATAGGTACACACAATCTTCCTTGATATCTCAACACACCATCTCCTCCTTGTTCAAAGCCTAATACTTTTTGCTTATGAACATTTGCCTTCAACTCAAGCAAAATGGGATCTTAGTCTTGCTTTTCCTTCACTTCTGACACTAATGAAGACTCACCCCCATTCATCACCACTATTCCTCCTTCTATGGAATTCATTAGTCGGACTCCTAAGCGTGCAAGTCAACCTGCTCAAAGCATCAGCAACAACATTAGCCTTACCTGGGTGGTAAAGAATATTCATGTCGTAATCCTTGAGTAATTCTAACCACCTCCTTTGTCTGAGATTACGCTCTTTCTAAGTGAACACATATTGAAGACTCTTATGATTAGTGAATACATCAACATGAACACCATACACGCCAAATCTTCAAAGCGAAGACTACCGCAACCAACTCTAAGTCATGGGTTAGATAGTTCTTCTCATGAACCTTCAACTGTCTGGATGCATAAGCTATAACCTTGCCATTCTGCATTAA